>NC_058337.1:54506609-54809639 GCF_905475395.1 Chrysoperla carnea | reverse complement strand
ACACACAAAACTTTTTCTACAATACAATTTATCGAATGCAGTAAGTTCGTTTTTCAAGATTCCATAATCAAAATAATAATCGAATTAAGTCTGGTTTCCACGTTGGAAAATTAAGTTAGTGCGATTTGAAATTTTTCTTATCCCAAAATATCATGATATCATGACTTGATGGATAACAAACGACACCCCTTCAAATTAAACATACATTTTATAACTGTAGAGATTAACTATAAGTTATACAATAACTAAATGAGCATCATAGGTCAATTGGGTCTTGGATCCGTAGGACCCATCTTGTAAACCGTTAGAGATAGAACAAAAGTTTAAATGTAAAAAATGTTCCTTATAAAAAATTAAACAACTTTTGTTTGAAACATTTTTTCGTAAATATCACTGTTTACCCGTGAGGGCGCCAATTAGGCGGAAATTTTATAATGTACTGTACTTGATTATCAGTTATGTATGTGTCACATGTTTGTATGTGTAATGTGATAAAGAAATCAACACTGACTATGCATGGTATTTCAACAATTAACTCAGTCAATTGTTTGTTTTCACTTGTTAATCTTCACATTTTTTTCGAAAATCATTAGTTTCTGAAGAAATGCGACTTAACGTAAAAAATTTTTCTAAAGCTAAAGATTTTCGAAAAAATGTTTTAAATAGAAAATGTTAGTTTGTGTATGAGAATCAATTGTAAATGAGCAACATAGGTCAATTGGGTATTGACCTATGGGTCCGTTGGACCCATCTTGTAAACCGTTAGAGGTAGAATAAAAGTTAAAATGTTAAAAATCTTCCTTATAAAAAAATAAACAACTTTTGTTTGAAACATTTTTTCGTAAACATCACTGTTTACCCGTGAGGGAGCAAATTAGGCGTAAATTATATGGTATGTATTATATGGGGATATCACTTACGTATGTGTGACATGTATGTATGTATAATGTGATAGAGTCATCAACACTGTCTATGCATGGTATTTCAACAGTTAACTCAGTCAATTGTTTGTTTTTACTTGTTTTTTAAATAAAAACAGCGCAATAAAAATAAAACATATAAATACAAATGCGTTACTTTTACCTTATAGAACTTAAATGCATTATATCTTAAATTTGACTAATTTTTGAAGCGTTGCGTTGACCTCACAGACTTTTTATCAAAATTATTTAAATCAAGATGGTGGTACTTAAGAAATCAAAATAACTAAATATTTCAAAGCAAAAATCTATTGAAAACTATTTTTAATTGTACACTTTGATTTTTGGTAGAAATATTGTGACACGTCATGATATTTTATTGAATATTTTACCCTTATGCCACTGGGGAGCAGTTTGGTCATTATTATTTTGTCTTGTATTTGGATCAACAAATATAGCTGTAGAATGGTCTTCTTCAATGAACACATTAAAATTAATTGAAAAGTTTAAGGTAAGTAATGGTTATTAATTATTAATTAATGAGATTAATGTGTATAGAAAAGATTGAGAATTAATATGTATAAATGAATTTGGGCCTTATGAATTGTTAGACTTTGTTTTCTTATTAAATCATTGAAATAGTTATATCAGTCACAATGAATACGAATTTATGCATCCAGGTGTTAATTGTAAATAGAGGCGAAAAAGGCATCTAATATTTGACTTCATCCGTTTAATTCGAAACTACAACAATAAAACATTAAATATTAAAAAATATTCTCATTCACATTCTAATTCGTTTGCATTCGAGTTGCCCTTTTCTAGCTTTCTGGACTACGATTTTTTTACTCCTTTAATTTTTTGAAAAATTTACAGTATTTTCTAGATAACTTTTTTATCCGACTACGCCAGAAGGAGGGCTATGTTTTTCAAGTATATGTATGTATATTTTATTGACACGCTATGCAGCCTAAACGGAGCCCGATTGTGTTAAATAAAAATTGATAAGAAAGAAAACAAGTCCAGTAGTTTACATAGCGACTTTAACAGTTGGGATCCATTAAATCCATAGATCATCTCAAATCGTCTCAATAATGAGCTCCGACTGTTAAAGTCGCTATGTAAACTATTGGACCTCAATCCCTTTAATATTATTGGATAGGTTTGGATTATTTTTGATGAAATGACACATATACACGTCTATCCAGAAAGATTTCTTCCGCGCCCTATCCTTTATTGTCTATTAAAAAAAAGATATTTTAACTATTTTGCAATTATACTCTCTAGGTAACATGCTTAAACATATATACAAAACATTTAATGTACATTTGTTTAAATCCAAAATTGGAAAATTATCCTCACACGAAAAAGCTACGTTTAATATGGTCCCGTGGTAAATCAATTCCAACTGAACAAATGAAATTCATGCGGTCAGTATTCCAATGTACTCATCTAGTCAACTGTTATGCGTGCGTTGAATTTGGTGGTTGTGTGACTCATTTTGATCCCACTTACGAATATGATATGAACGTTATGAAAATAAATTCGGTCGGACGTTTGAGGCGAGGATGTGAAGCGAAGGTATGATAATGTTTTGATGAAAATTTTGCTATTAAATGCAAAACTACAAAAGTGTTACGAAACAGTGAACTCCTTGCTAAATTATTGGAAGCAAGTAGTATTGATCTTATATGGCTTTCCATGCACTTTTACAAGATCAAAAATTCTCTTATATCTATTTTAGATTGTAGATATCGAAACAAGAAAGCTGTTAGGGCCTAATCAAGATGGCGAACTATTAGTGAAGACTATAAATATGCCACGAAAATATTATTCTCGAAATATTGAACCAGATTATACAGAAGACGGTTGGTATGTAACCGGGGACTATGCTAAGTTCGATGAAGAGCAATGCTTGTATATCGTGGGTCGGATAGAAAATTTACTTCACTTAAAATCAAATTTGGTAAAGTATTTTTAGTTAAATGATGTTCAATTTTTCTATTCTATTTTGTTTTCGTAAGGTAGTACATTCGTGAAATGGCTTTTGCTAGGTATTCAATAAAATTGAAATTTATTATTAATAAAAGTGTTCTGTATTTAATAAAAAAGGCAAAAATTTTCACCGCCTGTGGAATGAGGAAGAGGGTGGAGGGCATAATAACACGCTGGAGAGATACCTTTCAATATATCTCGGAAAAAGTTCCTACTCTTTTTTTAAAAAACAATGTAGTGAAACATTAAGTTATGACGAATTTTTGAGACTAAGAAAACGGTTCTTGTCTATCTTGTTAAAAAGATATTAGAATATGAACATTGGGGTCGCTGAACATGAATATCGCGACAGAATCGGGCACAAGGTATCTGATTTTGCCGCGATGTTCGTGTTCACTCCTAGTAACTAGTTTGGACTCCAGTAGACGTTAGGGCGTTTATCATGGGCACCAGGTACCTTAAAAACCAATTCTGAACTTTTCTAAATTTTTCTGACATAAGAATGCACCGGCAATAATATCCGCTTGAGGAAGTGATTGTCAAATCCGTCGAAGTTCGTTATCGGAATCTTTAACTCGTATCTCATAACGAGAGTCATTTTTATAACTGTAGTGTAATGATAGTGTACTTATACATTTAAAGGGTCTTTTCAGTTTTTTAGACAAAAAATCGATGTTGTTTTATGCATTGTTTTTTGGAGAAATTTTATTATTTATTGCAAGCAATATATTACATAATATTTTACAAGTATTAAAAAGTACTTTAAAAAATTTGTATATCGACTCTTTTCGTTCACCGGAAATGTAATACTGAATCACTTTAAGAGCGACCTCAGAGCTCTAAATGGCGAAATAACCACAAGATAGACCTGATTGTTTCTTCATTCATATGTGGTGGCTTCATTATAACGAGCATGAAAATTCTTATGAAAGAGAAAAAAATGAGAAGAGTTCTTTTGCGGCCGCGGCGGCCACTTAGTGTTAATAAATGATCTTCTGTTCTAATCTAATAATTTTTGTTATTCTATAGCACCATATTACCCCGGCATTCAACAAGATAGGCTGCCGGACAAAATGTTTTTTAGAATTTTTATTCAATTATCTTTCTGTTAAAATATTTTTAAATTGTTATTCGAAAATTATAAGGTTACCGCAACCAAAACTTTTTTGGTCTCCTTAGGAAAAGGAGATGTATTTATAAATGATATCACAAGACAACGAACAAGAAAATCAAAGGTTAATTATTTTTTTTAAATCGTATGAGTAATGCGAAATTTTTCACACACTTTAATAACGAGAAATAATATTTTATTCATTATGCAGATATCTCCACATGACATCGAATATATAATAACTCGAATGCCAACTGTAAGGAGTTGTGGTGTTGTGGGCTTACCAGATCCTGTTCTGGGTGAAGTACCAGTTGCATTTGTTGTAAAGGAGCCAAATGCTGTAGTCACTGAAAAAGATATAATCAAAACCGTTGCTTGTGAGTTCTGAATATGTTTTAATAAAATCTAAAAATTGCGATGATTTACTTATTGATTGTTTACTTATTGTAGTGGAGGGAAAAGATTATCAACGCTTACGAGGTGGTGTTCATTTTATTTCACAATTACCTAGCTCAGTTGTGGGCGGAATATCAAGAAGAGAATTAAGAAAATTATTACCAACGTTAAAACCAAACAACAGTTGCAAGTGTGGGTGGATTTAGAGAAAATTGAATTTATGCATAGAAATTTTTACTGTTGACTTGTTTTAAATTTAGTAGTAGTTATTATAGAAGTTCCTGATTCACAATCCTTTTGTTTTTCATAGAAAAGGTTAACTGAAATTACAAAATATTCTATTCTTCAATCTAGGTTAGCTCTTCGTACATATATTTTAACAAATCAAAAATATTCATTCAAATATTGAAGTCGACAAATGGAAATATTTAAGGGCAGACTTGCCGTAAGGGGATTCGGAAGAGTTCGGTGTGCCGGTGACCTCCAAAATAAAAACCGTGCTGGTGGCGCAAAAATTAATGAAAGAATTTCTAAAATCATTGCCGGTCAAATCATTGCCGTTAAAATACGTTTACCTTTTTTGCGTATTGAACCGACCCTTGTATAAGTTCCCTGTGGGCCGCTCATCGCCAGTCAATCTCCGAAAATATTTTTAATATTTCTTGCTGGAAATATTATCCTTGAGATTTTTGAGAGCTGACTACGATTTTAGTTTTTTTCAAGTAATAATCGTAACGAACAATCTCAAAATCTTTTAATATATCATAATTAATCAAAATTAAAAATGATTTAAGGTTTTAACTGCTTCATTGTTAAAAATCACTGTTTAACGGCAATTTTCTTTATATTTTGTATTTTTCGCTTCTTAAATGAAAGCGGTGCCCCGGACAAAAAATGAAGATTTTAGCGGCAACCGTATGGATATTTTATTTCGGTCAAATGTAGTGTTTTGTTAATAGAATTCACAGCTTGTTTGAGTAAATATCTCACAAGATTTTCGACTTTCCGTGAATTTTTTACACTTTCTAACCCCAAATAGTGTAAATATCCCCCCTTCTATCGCCGAGCACCGTAAGTGCTAGTAATCAAATGGAATATTTTGGCTCAGAAAAATTATATCAAGATGCAACTTCCGGCAAATGAAAGAGAAAAAAGGAAAATTTTAAGCCTAGGCTGATCTCAATACGACTATAGTTTTTATTAATATTTACGCTCATTGAGAGTGGGAAGTGAAAAAAATTTCACGGAAAGTCGCAAATACCTTATAATTAAATTGATAATTTAATGGAGAGTGTTCTTAAATACATTTCACGTGCGAGTTTAGAGTTCCGTAGCCGAAAATTTCTCAGGGTTTTTTAAATTTTGTATATTTTACTTGTTAACAATGAAGCTGTGGTTTTTAAATTTTTTCACGATCGTGTATTCAGCGCAATGATTTTGACTTCGCACCCTTTGAGCGCCAAGTGTTTATCAGCATCTGGGGTAAATGAAAATACGATAGCTAGGTAATTTTTTCAAAGGTTAAAATTATTATAAACTTAATTAAAAACCTATTAACATAAATTTTCCATCTTATATTTTATAATATATGACCTTGGGCAAATTGTTTACTATAAAATAAAAATGATTCATTCATTTCATTCATAAAAAACGCAAGAGGTATAAATAAAAAGCTAGAAGTCTACAAAAGATCTATTCAGGCGTTGCATTGCTTTGGTTATATTTAGAGATATTCATCGAATAATGTGCTGTCCTTATTCAACAGAATACGTCAAATTAGCCTCTCTATATCACTAAAATTGAAATTGAGAATTGAAATTTATGCACCGAATTTCAATATCTTTGCTCAAAGGTTGGTGGTCGCAATTGAGTTTACAAAATTTGAATAAAAAATGGTAATAAAATATGTTATTAAACAAACAAAAAATTAAAAATATTACTGTCAAAAATAATTCTTTTAGTGTGTTTTATTTAGTAAAAATATAAAATAAATATTATAAAATTTGTTTCCCATATAATCGCGCATGTTTAATCAGATGACTACGGTTTAATTCATTATTCACTCAAGGTCATGTTGCTTAGCATACACTTATCTAGGTCGCATCAATACATGCACACTGTACAAACACTCATAGGTTACAACACTCATGTGACGAGTGCGCACGTGTGTGTGTATGTGTGTGTTATTATTGGAAATTTTTTTGAAGTAGTTTGATAATATTTAGTGTATGATTTTATAACAACTCAAGTTATTTAAATTTGTTTTAGTTTGGAAATAAAATTATTTGGCATTCAATTGTTGTTAAATTATTTGTTTAAAACTACAACATAATTATGGCTGAATGTTCAGTGTATTGTAGTGATTCCGGTTATATTTGGAAGGGTAAAGATTCAACGTGTGAACCGTTGACAAACAGTTTAGGTATTCTGTTATTAAAACGTTTACAAGAACGTCAAAATGAAATTTTCACTGTAAGTTATTTTTAGAATGTAAACAGAGTATTTCGAAATGTATACCGGCAACTCTGCCATAGTTTGATAAAGCATATATACCAAAAATTTGTTGTTTTTGTCTTTATAACACTGTATAACAATTATATAACGCTTAAAGTATAGTACAATTAGGTATGTTTTATCAAAATACAGCAGAGCTACTAACAGAAACTTTTTATCAGTCGAATCGCTCATGTCCATCAGAATTTCGAAGTATGTGCAAAACCATTGGCTTTTGCGTTGCGTTATAATTTTAAAATATTCATATGGTTTATATGGCAAAAAAATTAATCTTATTATTAATCTATACCTTACAAAAAATGATTATCTTTAAGTACACCTTCGATTGATTCAAGTTTTTTGTAAGTGGCAGCTGGTTTTATATGAAAGCCATTTTAGATGAACTGAGATTTCTTGTTATATATAAATATTAAATATTTTTTAAACGTTTCTAAAAAAATTTGACGTTCATAAAAATACCTATTTTTACAAAATTTTTAAACTATAATTATAAACAATGAATAATATAAAACACCACCAAGGTCACATTTTAACACTATTACTTGAGTTATTTTACTCATTAAGGTTGCTGACGCGCTGCAGAAAAAGAAACACCATTAACTAAAAATTTTGTGCAACTTTTCTTAAACATGTCGTGAAATAATGCAAGTGTTCCAGAAAATATCTTGCCGTAAAATAACATTAGTTCTTGTAGGAGAGTCATCATAATTTAGGCATTAATCACGATTTAACAATGATAAAGGCAAGCTTATTTTTTTATAAAAAAATTATGTTTATTGTAAATAACAAATAATATTTAGGAAAAATTCCAAGAAAGAATCGAAATTTAATCAATTCCCATAACTTTTCAGGCAATCTTTTTAAAAGTTTAATTGTGACTTCTTAACATGTTTTAGAACAATTTCTCAAAATTTTTGTTTTTATACCTTGCATATATGTAATATGCAAGGTATACTAAGTTTAGTCCCAAGTTTATAACGCTTAAAAATACTGATGCTACGAACCAAATTTTGGTATAGGTGTTCATAAAATCACCTAATTTGTCCATTTCCGGTTGTCCGTCCGTCTGTGGACACGATAACTCAAAATGAAAAAAGATATTAATCTGAAATTTTTACAGCGTACTCAGGACGTTAAAAGTGAGGGCGAGTTCGTAAAGGAGCAACATAGGTCAATTGGGTCTTGGGTCCGTAGGACCCATCTTGTAAACCGTTAGAGATAGAACAAAAGTTTAAATGTAAAAAATGTTCCTTATCAAAAATTAAACAACTTTTGTTTGAAACATTTTTTCGTAAACATCACTGTTTACCCGTGAGGGCGCAAATAAGGCGTAAATTGTATAGTGTATATTATATGGGAATATTAGTTATGTATGTATGTGTATATGTTATAGAGTATTCAACACTATCTATGCATGGTATTTGAACAATTAACTCAGTCAGTTGTTTGTTTTCACTTGTTAATGGTATTATTAGTGCCTAAACAACGTTTTTTTAAATTTAAATTTGTCATGGTAGAAAACCAGTCAATGTCACATAATTTTCAGGGTAATTGTATGCATACTACATGCAGTCGTCATTACTTCCTGTGTTTTATTTAAAGGGAATATATTTTAAATCGAAATTTAAAAAAATAACAGAAATAGTCACGATATTGAGTTCATGAGATTTTTATGTCTTTGAGTTAGAATATGACGTTGGGTCTGCGGGCACCATTTCTAGCTCGCATGAAGCGTAAATTGTACATGACACGCATGGTTTCCAGTGGGAGTACATTTCAGAGCTAACAAATAATTTATGATCAATATAACGCTTCAAAAATTTGAAAAATTGCACCCATTGTGTGATATCATACCACGGATTATGGATGGATTAAACTACTCGATAAAAAGATTGCAAATTCGACTTCCAGATTATGTTTTGTTGAATTCAGCACTGCCCCTCACTTAAAAAAAACATGTTAGTAGTTATTCCTTTAAAGAAAATTGCATATGAATAAATTCAATTCAATCCAATGATTTGATGATTCAATTAAATCCCGGTAAGCGCAAGTATACCTCCGCTATTGTTTCGGGCAGAAAGAAATAAGTTGGGCAAAAATACAAGATTTATTCATTTTATCAAAAAATGTAATCATTTTCTTAAATTAAAAGGTTATTAGAAAATCCTCATATATCTTGCAATCAAATTTTACAGATTGATCCAGACACTGATACAACATACACGTGTGGTGAAATTCGTGAATTGGCCGTAAGATGTGCAATCGAGCTAAGATCACGTGGCTTGAAAAAGGGTGATGTGATTACGATTTGTGTCAAAAATCATCGGTACTCTACAGTTCCATTTTTAGCAGCTATATTTTTGGGAGTAACTGTTAGTGTGATGCACGAGATTTTTAATAAAAGTAAATATTAAGGCATCTCCTCATAATACGCACTCAATACGGTTATTGACACCAATCGCAGATTCACTCAGTAATATAACTAAAATATTAAATTTAGTTAAATCAATAAAAAGTACGTCACAGCACGTATATCACCCGTGAAAGCATCTGTAATCACTGAATGTAACAATCAACCAAAGAAGTAAGCACTTATTTGCTTTAAAGTTGCGGTAATAAGTTTTTAGTTAAACTATGAAAGAAACGCATAAGTATTTTACATACAATTTTATCGCATTTACAAAAAGTATTTACAAAATTAATTTTCAAAAAATTTGAATATTCATATTATGTTGTCAATTGTGTTTGTTCCAATCAAATTTTGGCATGAAATATCCAGGTTTCATTTTTATTTGGGATATTTTCCCCAGTTTAGTATTAACCACATAATTTTCAATGGTTTTTTTTTTCTTTAACAATTTTTCAAAACTGTACTTGCACTAAATTTAAAATTTTTCGATAAATTTTGAAACATAAATAATAGAAATTTTGAAGCATCATAAGTACTATATGTTGAGCAACTTTGAGTGTCTAAGGTGTGAATGCGGCAGTAATTTTAATTTATCTAAATTTTATTTTAGAATTTATAAAGAATTTTTATTTTTTCCTTGCTAGTTAAAAGTCTATCTATAAGCCCATTCACAATAAGGCCGAGGTTGTATAGATTAGGCCAATAATATATGACAGGCATAAAGAAAAATGATCAAAATGCATCATTTCGAAAATAAAAATTTCATGACCGGATTTTTTCTAGAGTGGCATATTCTAAGGAGTGCTTTTTTAGGTTTAATGTTTTTAAATATAATAATGTAGAAAATGTTTAGGGGAAATGGAACGTTTATTAGTATTATTTAATTCGAAGATGATAATCTGTGATTCAAACGTCCAACAAAAATTACAAGAAGTATGTGATGAAATGAATTTGAAAATTCCTGTTGCATTAAGCGATACAGACTTTGAAAATAATTTTTGCAAACGCTCAGATCTTGAGACAAATTTTGAAGCTGTTGATGTCGATGTTGACAAAGATATTTTAATTTTATTGTGTTCCAGTGGAACAACAGGATTTATGAAAGGTATTGGACACACTCATAAAACTTTTTACCATGCAGTATGTGATACAAGGTATTGAAATCATATTTCAAATTATACCAATACGGTATAAGTAAAAATTAATTTTACATTTTATATTTTAGCCACGTTATAAATAAAGATGACCGTTTCCTTTCATATTCTCCTTTGGTTTGGAACTCTCAAGCTTGGCAAATTATATGTACAGTACTGTTCGGATCAATTCGTATAGCAGCTAATTGGACGAATTCAACAAACGCTCTAAAATTTATTAAAAAATACAAGGTTTGAATGTTTTTTACCTTTTTTATCTATACACGTGTGTAAAGCAAAAAAATTAAGTAAACTTTGGTAAAAATAATTTTGTTTACCGATTATTTTACTTTTTTGGTTAGGTAAATTACATGATTTCGAATCCTAACAAATTCATGGATATTTGCACAAATCCTAATTTTGAAGACTATCCAGAAGTCAAAAATTTACGTGTTGCTTGGACACGTGGTTCTCCAAACACTGAAGAACAAATGCATTTCTATCGATCGAAATTACCAAAGACTCATGTTATGAATGCAATCGGATGTACTGAAATGTCTATGATGATAGCGTACTTTGATTCAGTTACAGAATACGAATTAAACAAGTCCAAAGTATGGTCTGTGGGACGATTGTGTCCAGGTGTACAAGCTAAGGTAAACGTAATTTTAAAAAATTACTTTCCAAATTTGTTTAAATATTTTCATACTAATAGATTGTGGATACTGCTACAAGAACCAAATCTCTAGGACCCAATCAAGAAGGTGAACTACTATTGAAAGCAAAATGCATGTTTTCTGGTTACTACTTGAACCCTGATGCTACTAAGAATGCTTTTACTGATGATGGGTGGTATATTACTGGTGATTTAGCAAAGTTTGACGATGACCAATGTTTATACATCGTGGGTCGCTTAAAAGAAATTTTAAAATATAACGCGATAATGGTAAGTAATTTTTACTTCTGGTAGAAATTTTTTCAAATTTATGTATAAAAATTTATGTAGATCTCCCCGTCCGAAATTGAATATATAATCAATCAACATCCAGCTGTAAAGGATAGTTGTGTAATGGGCTTTCCACATCCAATTTCTGGAGATTTACCTTTAGCATTTGTTGTAAAACATCCCGACGTACAATTAACTGAAGATGATGTTATTAAGTTGGTTGAAAGTAAGTGTACTAATTATTTTTGTATAACCTCCCAACATTTTTAATTGATCACCTTATCTCTAAATTTTAAAAACTGGTAATCCTACTGGTTTCGAAGTGCTCTTTTTTTTTATTTACTTTTTTTATGACTGGCCGACATTATTTTTTCTACTTTACCAGTTCGATTATTATTTTAATTTTTAGAAAATGGGTCAGATCCACAAAGACTTCGCGGTGGTGTTGTATTTTTGCCAACTTTACCGTATACTGCAACTGGAAAAATACGTAAAAGTGAATTAAAAAAGGTCATTGAAGAATTGGTGGCCAAACGCACTTAACAAATTGAAATGAACGTACATGTTAACATAAAAAGAACAGACTTATTTTAATAATAAATTTGTTACAAAATTTGTGTTGTGGTTTTTCTTTTTATATAAAAGCGATAAATATATTTGAGGCTATACATTCTTGTTCAATATATTTATCAAGTGACCAAGACCAAAAGGAGATGGGTGGTAACCATTTCATTCTTCTTTGTCGAGGGATGAAATGAACTGAGAATGGATTATATTAGCCCCAAGAGATTTAACCAACTGTATATTATAGTCACGAGTTGTGTATTGGTATATCAAAAATAATATTGTATAATACGGGTTTACCGATTATGATTCCTGTTAAATTATTTCGTTTTTGGATCCTATTAATATAGATCTTGATGTTGGCTAAATTGTGTAGTAGTCAGTCGCTTAAAGATGCATTCACGTGAATCTCTACAAGTCTAACCAAATTTTTTTCTACGCATATGAAAATTTTTATTATACAGGTAAAAAGCTAAAAATTGGCATTGGTGGCATTGTTGTATCCAAAACTACGATAAATTTCATTTAATGGGATTATAATTTTTAAATTTCTTTTAATGCTGGTGACTGACTGGTGTACCCACTCACTATTTAATTGCCGATATTTAATAGTATATTTCCCGGCGGAGTAAAATTTATTGATTAAGGCTTTATAAAAATATAAAAAGGATACAGAGAATAGGTTGAGTATTTTATTAGTAGTTGCAAATTGAATTCATTAAGATATTCGAGAGTAGCTAAATAAGAAGTAAGAAGAATAAGTGAATGATTAAAAGTAAATTTTAGTTACTAATAAGCCTATTATTCTGTTCTTAAAGTTTTGATTTAGCCAATTTGAAATAGGTAAAAAACGCACCACATACTGTACTTAGAAAGCGTTATGAAAAGAAATATCCATCAAAAAATAATAATAAAGATAAGACTTTTAATATGAAATTTGTAAATTAATAGTTAATATTATGTTCACTATCACTGGATAATCAAAGCCAATAAAAAAGTATCTCTTAAAAGTAATAAACGAAAAAGAAAATAAATTCATAGCCCCGTATCATTTTTCTCTTTATTTCTCGATCAAAGTTCTCTCTTCGTTACCCAAGCGACAATTTTCCTTTCAGTTCTTAAGTCTTTAATACTACATTGTTAGTATGTAGTCTCTATAATATTCCATTTAGTAGGTACAATACAATAACGTTTTTAGTCTACCGGTAAATATGTTTGTCGATCGACCAACTGCTTGACCTGACCCTGTTTGCTTGTTTAAGTACATAGTAGCTTTAGTTGCTGTTACCTCATTCCTGTGTGAACACTATTGGGAACTGATTTTAAATGGATTGTAAAACATAACTGGATTTCGATCAATTTGTTATTATGTTTCTTTTTTTAAACTGTTTTTATTGAATCTACAATAATTTCTTTTTATCATTTGATTACTTTATTAAATCGTGTGCTTTCAATCATGTCTATTCGATTGTAAATGCGTGTAATATGCCAAGCATACATAAAGTCTTTTGTTTTGTGTATTTTATCGCATGATTGAATTCATTGATTTTATTCAATAATTCATAATTGTATTATTTTCTTTAAACATGTTTATTACAAACAATTATCGAGTAAATTACTTCATCGAATAACTTAAATCAATTATTTATACTTTTTATTAGATCGGGATCTAAAGGGTTGCGAAGTTGTTAGATATAATCAACGATTATACTCACACATTCGAGACGATAAAATAATCAACCTACCTACAGGTTAGGTTAGGTTATATTGACTGCCCACGAAGGACACACTTAGGCTATAGAGCCCATTGTGATACCATGTATGTATTTTACCACCTTTCCGCTGATAATTTCATTCATTAGCTCCTCACTGCTCCTTCAAGCATATACCCTGCACTACACCAGCCCATCACAACTATTAATTAAATTAATTTTGTTGCGACGGCGGGAATCGAAACCGCTATCCTATGCATACCGCGGACGGAATTGGTTACGCTTTAACCAACTGAGCTAATAGGGCGACCTACCTACGCGTCAAATAAAATTTTTAAATTTATTAGTTTGATATTTAACGACTCTATCATACAACCTTACTAAATTAATATTAAAAATTTCGAATGTATTATAAATTAATTCATTTTGCCTCCGCGTGTGTGTGTAGGTTTTATAGTGTTTAAAGAGTGCTTTTACAATTTGTGTTAAAAATATAATGTATTTTACTGGAAAGACTCAAATACTTTTGGATGCTTTTATGTTTGGAATATAATGCTAGTTTTTGTGGAATAATATTCATATTGTAAGGGGCACTCATGAAACTTTCTTGGTTTTGGAATGTTGAAGATGTATACTACTTGAAGTTATAGGAATTTTGGTTTAAGAAATGGAATATCATAAATTCAAAATCTAAATTTTATTGTATTTAGATTTAATAAGAAGCATCTGCCTAGTGTTTACCAGTGAAGTGTCTGTCATTTAAGAATATTTCGGAAAATCAATACTTTCCGAGTTATTGGTGATGGAAATTCGGATTAGTAAACGTCGACAACGGGAATCGAAAGAATGATGAATTCTAAGCGTCATTCAAGCATGAAAAGTCAGTACTTTGCGAGTTATTCTCGATTGAAATTTGAGTATTTAACGTCAAATAACTGAAAAATTTGATGTTTTTTGAAAAGAAGTACATGGTACAAAGTACTATAAAAGTCCTTGAAAAAAAGTATCAAGTCATTTGTATGAAAATTGACTGAGTAATAATGAAAATAAAGTTGCTCGCACCTTTTTTTTTATGTTTTATTCAGCACAAAAACTGAACTGATAAATTTACCACGGGAACTAAAATTAATGCTTGCCACTTTTCAACTTTTTTTAGTTGATTTAAAACTTTTCATTTTTATACCATGTATATATGAAATATACTTAGTATATTAAGTTTAGTCCCAAGTTTGTAACGCTTAAAAATAATGATGCTAGGAAAAAAATTTTGTCATAGGTGTTCACTAAATCACCTAATTAGTCCATTTCCGGTTGTCCGTCCGTCCATCCGTCCGACCGTCTGTGGACACGATAACTCAAAAACGAAAAAAGATATCGAGCTGAAATTTTTACAGCGTACTCAGGACGTAAAAAGTGAGGTTAAGTTCGTAAATGAGCATCATAGGTCAATTGGGTCTTGAGTCCGTAGGACCCATCTTGTAAACCGTTAGAGATAGAACAAAAGTTTAAATATAAAAAATGTTCCTTATCATAAATTAAACAACTTTTGTTTGAAACATTTTTTCGTAAACATCACTGTTTACCCGTGAGTGCGATAATTAGGCGGAAATTTTATTTTATGATATGTACTATACTTGATTATCAGTTATGTATGTGTCACATGTATGTATATGTAATGTGACAGTGTAATAAACACAGTCTATACATGGTATTTCAACAGTTAACTCAGTCAATTGTTTGTTTTCACTTGTTAATGTTGTTTATAGTACTTTAAAAGTGTACTTACTATATACTTTGTTTTAAAAACATCAAATTTTTCAGTTTATGACGTTAAATACTCAAATTTGCTTAGAATTCATCCCTCTTGCGATTCCCGTTGTCATTTTCAACATATACTTTTCCATCCCCTAGAAGGTTTGGTTACCACCCCCTGTGCGAAAGCACTACTCGGCATCATATAACTTTTGTTTCTTGGGATCTTTTCTACTTATCGTCAAATTTTCAAGTCAATCGGAGCTATTGAAAAGATTTAGGGGTTTAATCCTCGTTTACTGGAGTATTGATTCTTTCGGAGAATTCTTAAAATATAATCTGGGTGACTAAATTCCAGTTTTAAAGCTAATAACTCCTGGTTTCCCGGCCTATATCCGATATTGTGTTAAATATTAAATTAAAGGATATGTGGATCCTGACACACCAAGTCATTTAAGCGATCCTTAATAAGTTTACGTTGTAACAGAAGTGAGGCCTCGGGTACAATCTCCCCCAGCTTCCGAAATTTTCAATAATCATCTAAAATGTTCATTCAAACATCATGCCATACTATTTCGACAGAAGTGCGACTCAATAATTACATAATTCAAACTTAAGGATCGTCATAATTCTATCAAATGATTTGTAATTTTGTGTCTAAGTCTGTTTTTAAACACTCTTTAATAAGCTATTTTATTATTTTCTTTTCTTTTACTTTTTAAAGCCTGAAATCCTCTCTTTAGCTATAGTAAGAAATACATATGTTCTGAGTATTTTGAGCTTGAAGTCAAGTCAATACATTTGAGTTCATTTAATTTACAAAAAAACAACAAATCTGTTACAACAACATTGGTAATAATTTATTCTTTATGTTAACTTCTTTGACCCCATACATTTCCTTAATGTCTTCTTTTCAACTTTCGCCGCCCGTGTGTGTATATGTGTGTATGTATGTACAAAAAAGCCCATAACATACTATGTAAGTGTTATATGGACTATGTTAAAATGTTTGATTAATGTTATTTGGTTCCCGCTTGCCATGTTCTGTTACTGATAAATATCATTTACTCTCAGCATGCGGCTTACATCTTTTAAGTACAATTCACTAACTTCTTATATTATTATCGTTGTTATTACTTTGTTAGAATTCCGTATAGGTTGGTGGTTCAAATATTTCATGTACGGATATTATTTATTTTAAGATTTAAAACAATTTAGGTAAGTTTGTAGTGCATTCAATTTTCATCGAGGCAGTAGTACATTTTTTATGAAACTTACAAGAAAATAGCAAGTAAATCAACATAATCATGCGTTTTAGACCTTTGATTGATCTTGGTGGTTTGTATAATACAGACCGCAACAAAAATGTGACCACAGATTTAGTAACTGACATCAAAATATTACAAGAAAGTTTTACGCAAACGGACCTTTCGGAGCTACAGTCGGATTATGGTCGAATCCGTTGAGTTTTTGAAAAAGCATTTGTATAGACCACCCTATGAATTAGTTGATTTCTGTTTACTGAAGCATCTGTGAAATTCGTGAAAACGACGTCTACAGTATCTGCGAGGATTGTGCAGAACTCACTTGAAGGAGTGACGTTGAAATTCAGAGCTTTTTCGATCAATGCCAGCATTACTTTTAGTAATTAAAAAAACAAGTAGATTATCTGCTACCAAGGGAATTTCGTTGTTTTTTTCATGATGGAAACTTTTTTGATAATTCCTTATATTTCCTTGATTTATTTTCCATTATTCATATTCCAAAAATCATAAACTCACTACCCATACATTCTGAAATGAATGGTACCATTTATTCATACACTTAACTGAAAATATTATATGAACGAAATGTTCAAAGTTGGGCGGAGAAGAGAGATTATTTGATAAATAGTGCCATAAATTACAAAAAACGATATATTATTTCTTTATGTTCGCCTGTATGTGTCTTGTGTTTGCCTGTATGACTCTGCCAGCCTGCCAATATATTTTCTTCTATGTTTAATCTATTACAAACTGTATTATATTGGATTGGACGAGACATAAGGGTAACACCCTACATTTTCACTAATAATTTATAAAATAAAATTTTACAATTATTTTTTTTGTGTTCAAATAAATTTTACTAGTTTCTACCTTCTTGTATAGGCTGTTCATCACCCTGACCTTTGTGTCATTGTAGAAAAATAATGCTTTCAAAAATGTTCGGAATCTGAACAAAGAAATTTTGAACAAGATTTAATTGTCTAGTAGACTTGGTCGTGTTTCACTTCACTTTTACTTTGTCTAGAAACAAAACAGGAGCTGTCAGTTAAATTCGGTATGAGAATTTGGATGATTCAAGAAATTTTTGACCCTGCGATCCTGTGCATTTGTCAGAGGACGCAATTTTATGTTTTAGATATCATGGAGAGATTAGTGTAAAGTTAAATCCAAGTTTGTGGGGATGTAGCCCTTGTTCCTTGGCCGCCATCTAGGAAAAACGATACAAATGCTTTTAATGGTTTATCTGACAAAATACAGGCCTCACAACAAAATTATTAGAACATTTTTTTGTTGCAAATAAAATTCTCTAGAACTTTACTCCAATAATTTTTAGTCGTAGAATCAAAAATAACATAGTTATAAGCGAAAATCGATGAAAATTTAGTAACAATTTTTCTGTTGGTCGTTATAACTGTTTTTGTGATCGTTTTACAAAAAAATGATATCAGATGTTTTACAGCGCTGCGAAAAGAATACTATTCTTCAGTATTCATAACTAACTATACATAGAAAACTCTTCTATAAAAATGGTCAGATATCATTTTTTTGTAAAATGATTAGAAAGAAAGTTTTCTATTGGTCGTTATAACTTTTTTGAAAAATGATCAGAAAATGATGACAAATGATGAAAATCAAATTTTCATCGATTTTCGCTTATAACTTTGTTGTTTTTGCGGTTCTACGATTAAAAGTTACTTGACCAAAGTTCTAGAGAATTTTATTTGCAACAAATAATAGAATAATTTTTTTGTGAGGCCTATAGTTTGCCAGATAAACCATAAAAACATTTGTACCTTTTTTCCAAGATAGCGGCCGGAGGACAAGGGCTACCCCACAAACTTGGATTTAACTTAACACTTACCCCTTCTTGATATATAAAAAATAAAATTGCGTCCTCGGATAAACGCAACCCTTAATGTAACTTTAAAATGGCCTATGCATACAATTACAATTCTGAATTCTGTTTATAAGATTATAATTTTATGCATTTTGTTTGTTGGGTTGTTTCTGTCGTGAAATAAAGTCGACTATACAATGTTGGATATTATTATTTTTAAAATGAACAAATTAACATTTTGTTTTGAAATAATGAATGATATTTAAAATATATTAAACGTTTTTTATCATCAGTTGTACTAAAGGTGCTTCTATACGCAAAGGTAATTTAAGATTCTAACTTAATTTGATTAACTTAAAATAGTTATTTAAAACTTAGTATCCAATGAGTTTTTTTAGACGATCTGCAGCTTTGTTTGAAATATACCATCTGCAGCGCGATTGCTTTTATGCAGTCGCATAAAGATAAGACGATCGATCAATTTTTCAAGTTTTTTTTCTGCCAGACAGAATTACTGCTGTGCGCATAGTTCTATATTGCTGGCGCTGTCTACTTCTGTTAAACAAAGCCAATAGATAACCTACCACGTATTAAATTAAAAAAACAATCCAAACAATTTTTAACGCAAATAATATAATGCGCACCTGATTTAAGCGTATGGTTTTATGATAAAAAGTTACAACTAACCGATATAACATTTTTATTTTAGTCAGATTTCTATTTTTTTCTAGCCTAATATGTAGTCTTGTAAAAACACAGCTTTAATACGAAATAAACTAATAACAAGTGTACGGCTAACAAAAATTTTCTAGCAATATTTCTACAATTGTTACGAAGGACTCGGTATCTCAAGGAACAGGAAGTTCACAAGTCTTACTAGTAAGCAATGTGTATCCATATATATTATATACCTATACAAAGCTTACTATTACAAAGAATATTATGTACCTACCTCTAGAAAATATCTAGAAAACAAAAACTTATGAGCTTCATGGCTATTGCGACTTTTGTTCTAGTATTCAAGAAATATTAAGATTTTCCGAACTTTAGAAAGTTTGGCAGAAAGCCATTCTCTACTAGAGAGAGGAGTGTGAGGAATAGATAATAAAATTCGGAAAAGAAAAATAATTTTTCGATGCCAGTATTGATATCCTGATATCTGCATTGCTATCCTAATATTGAAACTACTTAGAAATAATGAAGGTCGAACAGTCGAATATTTTTTCCATTAACCTGTTTTTATTTTCTTCAATTCACCAACTCGTGAGTATTTTCCCTACCCTAATTATTTTGTATTGTTACAATGTGCATTATAGAAGGGGCCATATCGACATAAATTTATTAAGTTATTACAACCGCTATGATAATATTATGAGTGTTGTGTTGTTTACTTTCTGTTTTATGAGTTAACTGATAAGATAATAAATATATTAAAGTATGAAATATATTTTAATTTATAGCATAATTTGTGAAAGTGAATATGAGAGATATATTCTATTATATTAAAACAGTGGCGAAGCTTTGATTTATTAATATAATTATATAAAAAAGAAATATTTATAAACCATCTTTAATGAAATGCCGTTAATATTTTTATTTTTATTTTTAATAAATTATTGTTGGACTGGATAATTAAAATGTTTTTTATATGTCGTAGGAAAATCATTAAATTTTAATGATAATTTCTTGAAAATTTAACTAGTATCAGCAGGATATTTTAAGCTAGTATCATAAAAACCAATAAAGTAGGTTTATGTTCTTGTTTCCACAATGCTAATTTCTGCTATACTAAATTTAAGTGTCTTTTGCAAATAATAGAGAACATTTCTCTAAAGACATTCCTTACAAACTCCAAAATATTTAAGAGCTGATTACACTCTACCCCTATCTACTACGAATGCAAATGGCACCTTCCTCAGACCACTCTTTGTCTACTAGACCATATCGTATATGCACCCGGTTTACAAAAGGTTCAATTTTTGACCAACGTTAAACCTGGTTTTTAGCAAGTATCTTTGTTAATAAATCGATAAGGGTTGTCGAAAGGTGATCTAAAATTTACATCCGCCTTACATAACTTTTGCTCATAATATGTATATACAACTTTCAGCCTGTTTGTATTTTTTCCGAGGAAAAAAAGCTGAACTTTTGTATTACAGGTGTATTTACGGCAGAATTAATTGTTTTGGTAAGTATAAAATTTTAATAAAGTTACGCCACTGTATGTGAGTATCCATGTGGAATATATTATGGACTTTATTAACATCTCACCCTATAGATTTTGTTAAAATGTTGACACGCAATGGTTAAGTATCGTGTCGTTTGTTAATAATGTCTTTAACGAACATTATTAGATCGTTATCAAAAAAATGTTTGGATGATTCACAATTGTTATTGAACATCTCTGTCTATTATTTACCACGAAATGCAAAATCATATACAGCATGGTATAAAAACTACAGTTACCTACACTTGCTAAAATGTAATTGATATTGAAACAAAATTTTAAAATAGTGTTTATAATTTGGGTATTTTTAATTTTTAGTTAATTTTGTGAGAAAAAAAAAATATACCATTTTTTTCTAGACTGGTATCGAATGGTAGAAATCAGTTGGTTATTTTCAATGTTTCAAATAGAGATAGTTTTTAATGGAAAATGGTACATAATATGTGGTTATAGGTGTTACATAACGTGGGATGACTTCAAATTAGCTTAAGGCCGTAACTGGTAAATTTATATTAGACTCTTGGAAAAATCTTGTTTTTCTTTGATTTCCCTTGAATTTAGCAAGTTTATGGAAAAGTGCTTTGGCAAAAGCGTATTTTTTACTTTATAAAGAATAGCATTCTAATATAAATTTAACTCTATCTCTTACCAGTAACGTACATGAGCTATTTCGAAATTACCTTGAGTTACATAACACTTACGGTCACATAAAATTTAGCATTCTATCTTAACAACTATTTCTTAAGCTGTCTCTTTCTGAACTGTTTCAGAATTCAAAATGGAAAACTTTATTCTTATAATTCCAATTTTATGTTATAATCTATCGGTATCAAAATTCAATTTGGATCTAGAGTCTTTTTTGGAAAGAAGGATCAGCTTTGAGTTTCTAATTTTTGTACATTAGAAGTACGCCGATCAATATCTATACGTGAGGCAAAGTTATCTTAACACCTTTTTCGGAGTTTTAGATTTTATAATGTCTTGTTTTATTACCAATATTAAAACAAATGAGGTTATTACAGCTGAAAAACTCCACCATGAATTTAAATAACGGAGGTGAACATTGTTTTAAAGTTTTTACGAATACTAGCACATCTCACAATTTAAGAAAAAGACCAACACATCTTAATATTTTTCGCGAATGATTTTAAGTTTTCTCGATTAATAACGAGTTGTACCAGCTTTGTCATAAATTATGATTTATGATAATTTTCATAGAGACATTTTAACATTAACAGTTATCAAAATATACAGGAATAAAACGCTCCCAAGATTTATCACAAACCAAGTTACATAACTGTATAGCTTCTTTGAACTAAAAAGTTGATGAAAAACTTTTTAGATTGAAACATTTTATACGATGGTGAGTGAACATTTAAAACAAATATGTATAAAAATCGCTTCTTGTGTTTAACATACATAAAATATACGTTGCGATCAAGTTTAATAATTATCTACAATCAAACAGGCGTTGAACATAACACACGATTCATTGGCTTCATGTTTTATTAATTCTGAGTATAATTTCGAACAAGTAACGCGCGGTTATTGTCGAATTGACACGGAGGATTCTAATCGTTTCTGCCTGTCTATATTCACTAATAGTTGTAGGAGTTTATGTACTTTTAATGCATAAAAACTAGTTATTTGTTGTTACAATGTCACTTTGCAATTTTAGGATTGGAGGCTGTAGGTTAAATCAACCATAGACATAGCAAATGAAATAGCGTGAAAGAACGTTAAAATATTACCTTTATCTCGATAAATGTGGGATTTCCTTCAATTTTAGTTAAGCGCTAGCAAATTGACTGGAACAGAGATTAATGCATGAGATTTGCTTGTATAAAGAACTTATGCTGACAGAATAAGTCATTTAATTTAAAATAAAAATAAAAATGTTTCGAGTATCCACCAACAGCTAAAAATTTTATATAACCTTTCTCTTTAAGAATAACTACTGACTTCAAACAAGTGAACTCTTTAATCATTGATTTCAGAGTTCCTATTATAAGTAAATGGTAAGATTAAGGTTCATTTTGAAACTTTTCATGATTTTAGAACTGTCAAGTGATCCGACGCTTTACACACAATATGCGTACTTTTAGAATAAAATGTCAAAAAAACACTAAAAGAAACTCTTTCTTTCTCAATTTTTCTGTTTTGAAGAAAAATGAAAAATCTCAACTTTTTTTGCGAGTTTATGATGTTTTCAATCATTAAGTATCAACAAAAAATGTCAGTGATTTACTTGTTAATAATTATATGAAGTATACCTAGTTATGTCTGTTTTACGCGCTCTAGGGACAAAAATTACAAATCGAAAAAAAGGACATTAACAAACACCAAAACGCGGAAAATATTATTTATAATTATAAATTTGTTCCGATATAAAATACTGGAAAAAAATGAAAATAGACCATCGGTAGGAAAATTTACGTTCGAAAATTTGGTCTCATCTATTTTTTCTTTAAAATGAATAGTTTTTTTTAGTAAATTGCAAAAAACTGCAAAAAAACCTTTTTGGTTCTACACATATGCAAATTTTTATTCTAAAGGTGAAAAGTTAAAACTTGGCATGGGTGACATTGCTGCTTTTCTCATTTTATTGATTCATTTTAAGTGACCTTAGGTATTTCACTAAGCTGTAGTTGCCGTCCAGTTACTGAAAAACGTAGATCGACCTTTAATCTATACAGATATTTTAATATCTATGGTATTTTGGTAAAAAAACAATGGTTATTAAAATAATAATCTTACAGTTTCGATCAGAAAGTTAGTTAGTTTGTTGGGTAACAATTTATTTTTAAAAATCTACACAAACAAATACATATAATACAGAATAAAACTGGCCAATAAAGTTTTAGTTTAGAGCACAGCAACATCGATTATAATCTTGTTTAACAACTAACGTTGTGAATTTTTATGTGTTTAACTAAAATAAAGTTTAACAGGACTGGACTTGATACTCAAATATAATTGTAAATGTTACCGTCATGATTCCACCACAGTTAACGTTTTGAAAATTTAGTACAAAATTATCCATACCACCTTTTGTCGAGGATTTAAGGGGTGAAACTTTTCCAAATTAATTTTAAAGTGAACACCGAGTGTAAAATTATTTTACATTTAACTCCATATTACTTTTTGACCGATAAATTAGCTGTTAAACGGAAACCCTTTTTACTTTACACAAGTGTATCATCTCCTAGAATAATGATCGCATCGAAATCTGCTTTATAAAATTTGAAAGCTTTAAACATACCTATACTCAATGTCACAAAAAATGCTCGTTTTAAAACATTCTAAGTGTTACTATTATAACATAACATATGATGCGTACGCTTAGAATGTTTTAACTGTGGCACTTTTTCTGACAGTGAGTGTACGTTTATAGTTAATTTTACCTAACGTAGAACGGTATTTTCGTATAATTAGTTTTGGAGCAATGGCCTAGCCTCTGTCATAGGACTTGCTTAGTATTAAGTTTAATTCAAACCTTTTTCACCCTGTTTCACGGCTTTAAGATGTTGATTTGGTTTTGATTTTGATGATTTTTTTACACAGAATAGCCTTTGTTTATCCCAAGAGCTCAGTGTATATCACCAAATTTTACAAGCCACCAAATTTCATCAAAATCGATTCGATCATAAACTTTTACTGTCGAGCAAACAGATAAACAGGGAAACATCCTTTAATACTTTTACACCATTTATAATTTTAACAAGGATATCAAAGTTGCTTTCTGTAACTGAAGCACTTCGTCAACATAATTCTTTAAATACAGTGCGGCGGTAACGATCATTTTAAAATGAACAAACTATAAAATGAAGAAAGATAATTAAAAACAAAGATAGAAAGGTGCTAAGGTAAAATACTCGTATGTGGTGGTGTTTGTATATATTTAAAAGCTGACAGTCCATTTAAGTCGGAAAGTTGTAATTATAAGGCGTGTTTTATGTTGATGATGTCTGTCTACAGCACATACATGGAGTATGTGCATACATGGAGAGGGCCCTGTATGTACAATGCAAGTGATTACAATGTTTTTTGTGTGTGTTATTTATTCATTGACACCAAAGGCACTAATAGAATACAACATAACAGACAAGGCACTTTGGCTTTCTTTACACTCTTAATACGTCTTCGTTTTTCTTATTTAACCATTTTTAAATGTATGTTTAACACAGCAAGAACTAAAAGAAAAAAGCAATACATTATTTGCAAATTACGTCATTACAGCGTGGACTGTAGTGGTTTTGTACTTTTAAACCGTTTTTTTTAAGATTAAAGATCTCACCTTTTAAATTGCTGAATATATAAAATAACCTTGCAGAGTTTTGCTTATGGCTATGATCTGCTGGCGTCTAATAAAGGAAACAACACAAAACAGTTACCGGCTAGACATTATCGTAAAATTAGATAATAGGCGTTCAGGGGCGTATTTAAAAAAACCGACGCTTTTGAAACACTAATTTGTCTTCAACGTCCTCAACGAAACCATGTCTATTGCGGAAATCTTCTTATGTCTGATAAATAATGTGAAATCAAGGAGTGACTGGAATGTATCTACTATACCCTTAACAAGAATTTGTAAGCGCATGATGTCAGGTTTAAAGAAATCAAAACTGCTTAAAATATTTAACTCGAAAATGGTAAGACCAAATTAAGCTTAGTTTCTAGCTAAATGAGAATAATTGGTTTTTATAAAAAAAAAAAATTCTTTTGAATTCAATGATTTAACAATCATGTGTTCTGCAGCTTGAGTTTGTTGACATGAGTACAAAAGAAAATTAAAAATTTAGCTAGGGATACATGAGGTAGTACGCAGTTTGAACACATTCTGGTTTACATATTCGTGGTTTTATTCAAGCGAAAATATGGGACACACAAAAGAAATTCTGTAATACTGCTTGCAAAGTTCTCAATAATTTTGTGTTAAATCAATTTTTGCAAAAAGGTAAATATATGTATTGTAATTTTGGGTAGTCAGATATTATTAATAGTCTATAAAAATGATTGTATTATTGATGGATAATTATTATAATTGATCGTAAGTGTATACTTATCGATAGACATTTTACCAAAAACATTCCAACAAAAATCTACTTAAGTTTGTCAATTGGCGCCATTGATATTTAATTCTACATATGGCGCCGCATTTATAATAAGTACTGTCCATTCTATAGTAAAAAAAACAAAACTTTTTTCTATTGTTTAAATATATAATTAAACATTTCAAATTAGTGCCCAAATACACACATAAACCATTATAAATACACCCATTCATCAAAAATTGCTTAATAATAATCGAAGCGCGGATAGTTCTTTATTTATTTTTTTCAACGATAACACACAGTTCCGATTAACTAAAGACATTTATTATTTAATTTCTACAAAAAACTAGCATAAATTTTCATACTTTAATATACCCTATGTTTTTGTAGTTCAGTTAATAACAGTGTACTGAATTACCGATAGTTGGTACACCTTTATTTATGTTATTATTTTTTTCGTTCTTCTTAGATGTGGCAATATTATGTACGTAAGCATACAGCGTGTAAGATACACATTCCTGATAGTTTTTAACAATGTTGTATTTCACTGGAGTCGTCAGTTTCACCAATATCCGAGACAAAGTTTCGTTAAAAATCATGCTCTACAATTCTCACAAAACGAGCCAAGAAGAAACGTCTGGAAAACATAATAGATACGGTAAACGGCAACAGTACTGGGATTATGAAAATAGTTGAGTTTGCTTTTTACTATTTTGTATTTGGTAACAGTAAATAGAAAATACAGTTTCTTTTTGCTAAAAATACTGTAACTTCGACAGTTTATAATTGAATATGATATTTCACAAAGGGTACATGCCTGGAAATATCAAATGTACGGGAAATGAAAAAAACATTATTTTCTAAAGAAGTGTGATATTTATAATATTTATTTTTAACTCACATTTTGGGTCAATTATTAGTGATGGAAAATTACAGAAATTGTTGATTTTAAACGTTATCATATACACATTTTATAATATTTTAGAATTTTGAAATATGCCCTTTTCAAAATTTACGGTATAGGGTATACAAAATTTAAGGAAAAATATTGTATAACTCTTGCGAAACTTTTATTTTTACTATATTAAACACAACTTACAAACTTTCTTCTTCTACAGGCTCTCGTTTGTTGCGACCATTTCGAAATTTTTTCTTTACACGCTATCTAGTCGATAGTATAAATTAATTCTATAGAGCTGTAATCTTTTCAAAATTATTTCTTTATAAGCCATGACCTCGGGAGTAGAATTAATATCAGAATTTATTTGTAATAGAGGCAGGTTGAATATTCAATTTTTAAACTTGATGAACGATTAAGCCATTATAAGTCAGTAATTAAATTTTTTAAGTTGAAAAGGATTTTTAAGCCTCGTTTGCAAAAATAAGTAACCCCAAAATTAAATTATGAAAAACAACTTAAATGCATATAATTAATATTTCACCGAAATCAGTTGTAATCGACATCATGAGGCAGGAATGCAATATTTTTTGTTGGTACGACTCAGATCACGAATGTCCACAAAATGTTTATTGATATCAGATTGGAAAATAATTTAGTAGAAATTTAGGTAAAGTTTTGTGGTGCTGAATGCTTAATTTCTCGGTGGAAAGCTTTAGACAGAAATCTTAGTGGTTAATTCGGTACTGTTAAAAGAAATTTTTCAGTTGTTGCCTTTTCAAATAAATTTTGGCAGTTTGAGGCAGCATATATTTTAAATGTTCATCCAATTTATGCTTAATGTTGAATATCATGTATAATGCAAAGAATGTGTTCTCAAGACCGAAACTTTTTTGACGATCTGTGCTAAGCATTTTCAATTCAAGTGGATAGAATTCCATTTATTCTTCTAAACGAACAAGACAGACTAATTAAACCTTAATATTGATTTTTTACAACTTGAAATAGTTTGAATGGATAATTGCGATTGCAGGCAAATCGAATATTTTTTAGTTTCGTTATAGACGGAAACTCTTTCCGTATTAATAAACAACGTTCTTGACTCTGTGACTCCCTGTATATAATATGTATTTATACTAATAATATGGTTATGTAGTTCTTAGCTTGGTAACAAACAACGTTTGTACATAAAACAGGTAATTTATGAATTTTAAATAATAATAGAAAATTATAGGTCTTAATAAATATACAGTGAAACAATGAATTATTAGATGGTTCAATTATAAATATTAGAGTATTACTTGTACGTAAATATTATATGTACAGGTACGAACCTACCTATTATAATATGGTTCGACATGCAATCACTTCTTTGACTGTATGGCGTCTGTTGATTTTTTTTAATACAATAATATGTTCAAAACTAATCAGTTTTGGGATTGTTCCTTATGAAAAAGTGGTGAGACTTGAATTTCTATGAGAGATAATCATAAGAATAAAACTTCGAGTTTCTACAGTGAGAGGAAATCTACATAACCGTGATTTGTATTCTTTTGGATTCTAAAGATATTTTATGTCTAATTTAAAAAATGATTAGATGTACAAATAAATAAAATTGGCTGAACGGATGTGGTAAACTTAATTACATAGGCCACAGAGCTTTTGGAACTTGTTATTATACTTACAGTAGGTACAATAAAACTAAATATCTAAATGAAAAAATTGATGAAATTTTCAAAAAACATCTTTGAAATTTTCCACAGTTGTTTATAAGGTAGTAAAAACTTTGTACCAAAAAGTTTATCTCTCAAAGGCGGGCTCCCTTTTTTGAGGGATAGTTGGAGAGCTTTAATCAGATTTTTACAAATTATAGAAAAACTACGCATCAAATATTAAAAAAAGTTCTACTAAAACTTTAGCTGATTTAATTGTGCACATTTTTTTTTCGACTTTCTAGCTTCAAAATTGACTGAGGTATGTCAATTTTAAAATGATGCATTTTTTGCTCATTCAATCAAATGAACAACGATCCATCTTATAAACTGTTAGAGATCGAACAATAGTTTGTATTTAAAGTTATTTCTTATAAAAAAATAAACAAAAGATAAGGAGTTGAAAATTTGCAGGTAACTTCAACTACTGATCTTGTGAAACATTCTAAAAAATGAAAAAAAATTCTAGGTACTTTTTCATAACTATTTCAAGCAAAAGTTGGTTATTTTTTTATACAGATTAACTTTAACATTCAAATTTTTGTTCTATCTCTAACGACTTACAAGCTGGATCTCTTTTCGTTTGCCTGAATGAGCAAAAAATTCTAAAATTTTTGAAATTTTCGGAAATATTTTCGAGAATTTTGTTTTTTGTTTTTCGAGAAGGTTTTACAAAACCTCTGGTTGAAGTTACCTACATGTTTTCAACTGCCTATTTTTTATAATTTTTAAGGAAATGGACACTAAAGTTTTTTTTAATTCGCACAAAAAATTGACAAATATCGGTCCATTTTGAAGCTAGATTTTGTGTATGCCTTATTATTTTGTAAAAACTCCCAACTATCCCCTCAAAAAGCGGGTAAGGCCCACCCGTGAGAGGTAAACATTTTGTTACGAAGTTTTAACTACCTAATAAACAAACATGGAAAATTTCGAAGATGCAACACTTTTTCTTTATTACCATGATTTATTATTTAATTTTGTTGTGCTATTAGTGTCGAAGCTTTATCTGGTATCTTATTAAACGATTCGAAAAGATTCGAAATTGATACGCGACATTAATATCTAAACGATTTTAAACAATCTCAAGCTTCTGCATGCATCGACGGCACCGATAGTATGCAATTACCTGTACGTTTTCAGGGATTATTTCCAATTATTTTCACCTAGTCTTTTCACATTCATATCTTTAGGATGTGACACGGAGTAATATCTTAGTGGAAGGGCAAAATGAGCATAAGATGAGTCACTAAAACTTCTTTATCACGCGAACTAATATGGTCGACATATTAGCTTTTGACTTATATAGTGTAATGGTTAGTTCTAACCAAAATCTCATCATTTGTATATGCGTCTCAGGACTTTTCTAATCTATTTAGGAATTGGTTCGACATTACGTAATCAAGGAGTAAAAAGTGAACTTTTTAATCGTCACTGTCAAGCCAAAATGAACAGCTTTTCAAGGCCATAACGGAATATTACAAAATTCCTTCGTTAAAATTTCGCGGTATAAAATATTTTCTAGTAAACAATTAGGACTGTATAAAATAATTATGACGTAGGCATAAAAATAATAAAAATAAAACATTTGCCCAGAATATTTGTATAACGTAGGATGTAGGCTTATAATTGGACAGCAAACATAAATTTGCAAAACACTTAAAATATTGACTGACCAATAGGCAGGCGGGAGCTGTTTTTTTTTTGTTACTGTCATGTTTTGCATATATTACTCATTAATTTTACAATATATTCGTTGGCATATACATACTATTATTATACAGTATGAATATTAATTGTTTAGCAGGTGTAAATTTATGTACAAGTACAGTCAAAATAAAGTTTAAATAAGTTCAAGGCTAACAAAACTACCCAATTCGTGTTTACAATATCATTCATTAAATGAATCTAATTTTATAAGTAATATTTAACTTTTAATTTCCCGCATGATAAATGTTGTTTGCACGCATAGAAATCATTTGGAAAATTATTTTCTCCTCGGAATGGAAAATGCCATGTTAATATATTGAAACGTTAAAAGTCAGAAAATAAGTATATCTATCTGAGGGCAAATAGAGTGAGTATTTTAAGTAATTGTGAAAGCATATCTACCCATACTGCCCCATATGGCACGTTGCTGATCGCTCATATAGTTGTAGATTATTTTTACAAGAGCAGCCAAGCGTCACTTTGAGCGATATAGGAAAAATTTATCTGGAGTTGATATACGCGCCTTCTTGTACAAACATGCTAGAAAATTTTAGCGAAACTTATCCTACCTACATATGAAAAAATGTCTTTCTACCGCTAAATAGAGCCATCAAAGAGTAAATAATGAACAAATAGTGTAAAATCAATACACTCTAAAATGATTCAAACTTTGAAAATCAAATACTTTTTTCGAGAAGCTTAGAATAGCATTTTTATCAACGCCAACTATTTATCATAATAGAGTATTGGTATTTTTTACAGCATGATTTATAGTAGATGGACTCTTTAAAGATAAGGGTGGAATAATTTAGTAATCAAATCCTTTCTTATCATGCTTGTGCATTGTCATGCGTAAATACACTTTTTTATATTGTTCAATCAAAACTGTCATCGGTTACATCAAATAAACCGTTATACAGACGTTAAGTTTAATCAACGGAAGTAAGTAATATTTTACTAAGAATAAACACGGAATGTCATCATAAAAATAAATAATAAGTGATATTTATCGTACATGTACGTATACCGAAGTACTAAAAATATTATTATCAACATACATATTATAGAGTATGAATAACTTTATTCTGCACCGAGCGGGAGACAGTGGGTTTGGTGGACCATGTTTTACTTTATCACCAACTGTTCTTTGTTTAAACTAGTACTTAGATGTCACTATTTGCACTGAGTGCATGTAGAGAACATATATTTGAGAAAAAAATTCAAATAAATTAAGTAAGCAAAAATTCAGAAATCGGCACAAAATTCCATTAGTTTTCATCGTACTCTTTGCTTACATAACAAGACCTTGATTTTCTACCTTGACCCATTTTGAAGATAAATTAGGCTTTAGATCTGGCTTCCACCTTTGGTCTCAGGTCTTGCGTTGGTCGCAATATTATATACACATTTAGGTTTATATCGCTAATATAAGTTCGCACTTCTTAAACAAACTTTCGTCACTTATTTTGCCACCCTATCAATCTTAAAAGTGTCTTTTTGATGCTCGTTAATAAAGGAATTCCTGCCCAAAATTATATACTTATATAGACTGCGTGTTATCTTTAAGATGTTCGCGTGATTCAGTGATAAATTTTTAATAAGAAGAATGATGTTGTGTGCCATAATGTACGAAAAAATGCTTGGTTTTAGTCTTGCAAAAGTCTTTTATAATTGATCTTAGTTTCACGTTTTTAATAAATTTAAGAAAAAACAAATTGAATATATTACTTTTTCCATTTTTTGTCCATCTAATGTTTAATAATATTTTTAATATGGAGGTAAATTTAGTATAATAATAATAAAATATGAAAAATGTGAAAAGTTTTGAACAGGCAAGCTAAGCAAGCGCACGATATAAAAATTAGCCTAAACAACATCATTAATAATACAGAATGTTACGATCATGACTCCTGTTTTTGTGTTGTGTGTCGTTAGTGAAAAAAAGTTGATGCGTCACTTTTCTATTATCGAGTCTTATCATCAATCATTTTATTTATTATTCGACATACAATCGACTCTGTACAATAATTTTTTTGCCGTCAAATGTGAAACATAATATTTAAAAGTATATTTCATTTATGTAGAACCCAATGTGATAATGTCAGGATTATTTCTAAACGTAATCATTCAAATATAGAATCTTGATAAAGTTGTGGATAAAGTCTTTTTTTTACCAAAGAAAAATTTTATTGGATAGTGTTTTTATGCCTCTCGCCTTCTTCTAATCTTTCTAGAATCGTGACTACCTTTCTTAAAAAACGACTTACCCAACCATCCAAAATATGATATCAGTTTTAGCGATTGCATCTTTATTGGAGGTAGTGCCTCTTCATAATATTTTTAGCCTCTTTGTAAGTATTTTTGTTTGTTTTGCAACGAGACAATACCCACTGGCGGGCAATTATAAGGAATACCATGACTAGTGTTAAAAAAATACTTTTTTCGTCATTTTTGATCTTTTTTTTTCAGACTTCTTCATTCAAACATGCTTGTAACATCATGTAGTACTAACTGCCGATTTTATTTAGCAGTTTAGTGCTGGATATCTAATTCATCCATTGTCACATATCGCATGAAAAATGTTTTTATTTTGCCGATTAAGCAGTTATAATGAGCTATCAACATTATGACGTTTATTTTATTTTAACGATGGATACATAAGCTATAACCTGATAAATCGATAATAGAAAATCGGATAGGTTTATGACGGATGTCAAAAATAAAGATGTTTAGACATAATATCAGTTTCATGTAAGACTTGAACAAATTTATTATACTGTTAGAGATATATTAGAGAAGTTTAATTTTTTTTATTTCTGTCTTATTTTAAAACTATAATTGGTTTATTATTTATAAATACATATTTGGGGCATTTTTGTAATTTTTTGAAAGTGTTTGAAATCGTACCACTGTCAGCAAACGCATACAGAGTTCTTCTAAAAGCTATAATATTTGTTTACAATTTATGTTTATTTAACAATTAAATATATTTTTTGTGCAATTTATAATAAATAATAATAAATTAAAATTATTATTTGTATTGATTACTAACCAATTTATAACAATAATAAGAATATAAACAAAACAAACTAAAAAACACGCTTGTTGCTTGTTCTAAGTATATATGTACAGTATGATTATCGGTAGTATAATAAATGTATATAACTGAGGATATTCTATGCATGGGTATGATATTAGAGAGAAACATACAAACATACATACATACATCCAGGCTAATATAAGCGTGTTAAAATCGATATTGGAGCTTGGTAATTAACATGAATTGGGTAAGATTTAAGACATGGGTGAGTATAATTTATGAAACTGTGCTTTTTGATTCATTTTAATAGATAGCGAAAATTTTAATGATAATAATTGACTATAAATATATTTTTTGCTCGGGAACGTTTAAGAAAATCAATACGGTTTCATATAAAAAAAGAATATCCCATCAATTCACACCCTTTAAAATTATTGAATACTACTCTTTCATCCTAGTCCAATCAATTTATCATTTGAAGTTAAGACATATTTTACTTAAAACTTTGACTATGCCATTACATTACAATCTTCTGTTCAAAAGTTTTCGGCTGATAGGTTTTCCCACATATCGTTAGAAAGACCCTTTAAAAATGAATATTTTTGTAATATAAATAAAATTGCGGTTTCATATTTTTCATATATTTCCTTTAAGAATCCATAGAAATATGATGGTTCCATTTATCTATTTATATATATTTGATCATATGTACTATATTATAACTTGAACGTTTTTGATAATATGTAATATATTTTTTTTTATACCACAACAAGCGTAATAATATTTTGGATACATTACGCATATTTATTGTTGTGCTGCGAACAATGACAAACAAATGACAGCTGCTGTAATAATATGTCATGTTTTGTTGAACCATTTTACATGTTGCCAACTTTTTAATAACAATAGACATTAGACATTCAACTTACTATCAATAATAAATATAATCGATCATATTGTTAAGTAATTTTTGATACATTAATTTTTTATGGTTAGCATAACATTCAATTATGTAAGTCCAGCTCCCGCTCATGTAATGTGGATTTTATCGATTTGTACACAAAATATGCACAAGTATAGTTAAATGAGAATTTTTATGAATTAAATTCGCTTATAGAAGCCGTGGGGTTTGAGTTGCTTTTTGCAATGCACAATGCAGAAACTCGTATTTTAAAATTATTTTACGTCTAAATATTCATCCACAAAAATTGTAAAATAATTGGAAAAAAAATTAAACAAGAAATATCAAGATATAAATGAGTCACACAGCCATAGTAACACCCGGTAGCTATCATCTCGGAGGGAGATTACTGGCTAACCCGATCATCTTAGTCAAAAAAGTGGTCAATCTCGGAACTAACGGTATAAGCTGAATTTTTGTACCAGCACTTATTGTGCAAATGTTCATTATAACATTCATTATAAAAGTTATAGAGGATAAAATTCTCCAAAAAAATTGTCTGAAACCTTTTTTTATACGTTGGACCGTTTATGAAATAGAGAGCGCAGAACATGTAGCACTCAGCTATACGTACCTTAGTGCAGCGTCAATATTTTAAAATATAAGGTATTCAATAATTATTTAAGTAGTATTTAATGAATAATTAAGAAAAAAAGCGCATAATCGACTAGGATTCACGATTAACCCTGTCTATTATACGGTTTTTTACCGATTATTCATTAAATACTACTTAATAATTATCTAATATCTTATATTTATATATATTGGCCCAGCATTAAAGTACGTTAAGGTCAGCGCTTCATCTTATGCGCCCCTTATTGCAAAAAATATTCAATGTGTAAAATAAAGTTTCAAAAAAAATTTATAGAGAATTTTATTCTCATCAACTTTTAATAAATTTAAATTGAAGGCAAAGGAAACGGGATATTATCAAAAAACTGATTTTCGAGGTTTTTCAACTTGAATATTTAAGGACGCGCACACGTGATTATGTGATTTTTGAGACAACATTTGTACTATCAAAATAAAGGTTTGTACAGCGATTAACAGAATGTTTGAAATTAATAAAGAAGTAGTATTTCTTGAAAATTGCAATAAAGAGGAGTTTGAAGTCCCTGGAAGTGGTTTGTATGCAATTATTGTTTCTTAATAAATGGCTTACTTCTATACACAAACTTCGATTTAGTATGTTATAAAGAGGTTCTGTATTCCATATTTGAAATCAATTATCAATGTTCATGAAAACCACACAGGCCCACAAACCTGTGGTTTATGTATGTGGAACAAGTAACCAATAACCAAAATAAGTGTTTACTGTAATCACTTGCTTAAAAGCAAGTCTTTAATATTTCATTGTCTTTAATCATTCAACACTAGGCCAGTGAAATCTATAGAGACAATTACTGGTCCTAGACAACACGCAGAAATATTTTTTTCTCACTCCAACTCACTTAACTATTCATGTTACATAGTAAAGATAAACTATACTTGTTACATATTAAAGATAAAAAAGAGCACAAAAACAAAAGCATGAAATCAAGTATACGAAAGGTAATCTAGAAAAATGTTCACTTTGTTTTTGGGATTAATGGGAGTGCAAAAATGATCACATTGTCGTCGCTTGGATAAGAACGAAGTAACCGAATCCACCCACATCAAAATGTAATTGTAAATATGTATGTAGTTAAAATAAATAAAGGTTAACAAATAATGATGTGGGTGGCCTCTGTTATAAGGCGTATATGTCAGTGAAACGGAGGCTAAACTCCATTATTATTATTAGTAAATGATTTGTACATATTCATTTGAATGGGATAGAGTGAATCAAGCTATGTACAATTTATGGAAATTTCCCTTGAGCGAGTAACATTAAGCCTCATTGAGGGGGAAACATTAGGCTACTATCCATTTGTATGCCACATACTGGCAGATTTACTGAATAAACTGCTGATAATGATGATCTTTCTACCGAAAAATCACAGACCTTCAATATCAATATCTTTGTGAATAGACATTATTTACACAATATTTATAGTCGTCTGTCTATGGAGGTTGTATGGCGTTTCGTTAAAAAGTTTTCTTAATGAATTCCTGTCTTAATCTAATGTACAATCGTAATAAATAATATTAACATTAATAATAAACCAAACTAAACAACACTTACTTCTAAGTATAGCTAATCTAACTAAGCTAACTAAGTAAGTGTATTTATGTATTTTATATATTTATACCTTTTATACTTTACACGTAAACAAGTTTTCAATCAATAATATAAATGTCAAAATTGTCAACAATATATAAATTATTATATTCATAAATATTCATTATTCATATTTTAATAAATATAATGTTGAAAATTACTTAGTTCGTTGCATTTTATTATTCTAAAAACTAACTAACTATTATATTAAATACAAACATGTTTATTAAAAGGTGATTATAAAATTACGGAACGCTCTCTGTTATTCAACATTTCTGATTCTTACTGGCAAATTTATAAAACAAAATAAAGCCACTCATTTTTCGATTTAGCTATGTGAACGTTGAATATAATGTTGTTTGGATGATCTTGATCAGCCCTCGTGGTCAGAATGCAAATGCAATGGTTTTTGATAGTATATGGTCTCCTAGCGTTCTGGTCGCAGAAACGAAGCAATGAAATCCGAAAAATTTGAACAGTAAGTCGGATTTGAATGCGGTTTTCGTTAGAGAGTTAGGAAATTTCGGACCTAAATTGATTTATAAGAAATTAAAAATGTGCCCGGGGTACCTCGAAGACCAATTCTGTTAATTTAAAATGCAATCATAATTATTATTAAGTCACAAAAATTTCTGACAATCTAACGAAACAAATGTCGAAAACCGCATCCAAATCTGACTTATTGTGCAAATTTTTCGAACTTTGGCCTAGATTGAACTTACTAAACTAAACAGAACAAAAAACGTCAAATAGTTATTTGGCCTTTTGCTAAAACAGGCAAATAAAAAATATTGTCCATCATGCACCAAATAAACTTGCCTACTATTTGGAGGTATGTTTTGGAATTACAATTTGAGGGCACATTTTGGAATAATAATTAAAAAAAAAAACAAGTTTCGACAGTTTCTATATTGTCATTTATGTTTGTTCTAGTTTGTTGCCAGATTTTGTTTGGTTATTTTTGGCCATTTTTGTTATGAATGTGTAAAACAAAGAATCCTGACTATACACTCAACAAATAACGGACGTCAAAGTCAGAACTTCTGCCTTATGATCTAGATTCAGAGGCTACATTTACATCTTTTTAGCCAGAGTTTCGGTTTCGGTTTTAACTCCAGCTCAGTAAATAGCGTGTAAATGTGATCTTCGAATTCAATTAGAGGAAGTTTTAAATGTACTTTTATAGTTTATACGACAAGTTTTACCAGTCATAAATAATATTCTAAATTCGACCAAAAATTTGCAATGGTCAAATCTCTTCGTTCCACAAAATTTCTTCCCATAAAAATAAACTTTATGTAGATTGAAAAAAGTCAATAATTTATTTCATAACATTTAATTAATAATAATAAATTATTTTGGAATACATATATTTTATAAACATTTAAAAAAAATAAAAAAATTTTTATAATAAATAAAACAAAAATTTCCAAAAAATAGCTATCCAGATAAATTATTAATTTTTTGTTTATACATAAAATTTGGAATATTTAAATTAATTATAATAAATTTTATTTGAGACATTATTTTTTATATACAGTAGGAAACTTAGATACTAATAATAAATGTGTTTTAAAAATTTAGAAAACTCATAAAATATAACAGTGAATACTAAATGGATACAACAAGGCATAAATTGAAGTTTTAATAAGCTAAAAAAATCGTATGGTCATAATTAATTTATAATTTATTTTTGAGTAAATTTATTATAATTAATGAGTAAATTTAAAAATCAGTAACGGGATGAATTAGAATGATTCTTTGATTGTTTGAATGAAAGTATGATGATTCTCAAAAGTTCCAATAAATCCATTAAATTAATTAGTTACCGTCTAACAGCTGAAAAAAAACTTCAAAAGAAATTCATTATTTAACACATAAAACTGACGACAAAGTGGATATATAGCTTCAAATAATTTGAAATTTCTTACTCATAAAGTTTAGTCTACAGGACTTCATTCTCGTCTGGTTTTAAAACCTCAAACCTGTACCGTTTTCGAACGTTTTCAAAGATAGAAATTTTTCGAGCTCAAATAGTAGTGAAAAAGGAAGTTATGTTTTTTTTTTTTCTTCAATAAAATAATTTGCTGAATTCCCTCACATTTTATAACTTCAAGACATATTCCATTATTTGAAGTATATGGAAATGGCCACCTTAGAGGGACTGATATAATAAACTGTCTTTTGAATCCTTATGGTCAGGTTTTTGCAAAGATGTATATCACGCCTTATATATTCTCTAATCGATGATCGTGTCATTCTCTTGCCCATTATCATATATTTGCTTATTTTAATTTCCCTTTTCGATATTAAAAGATGAAATATATCAGAAATTGCACATTGTATTATAGATATTTCAAATGAATTGAATAAAGAAAAATAGAGAGTCAAGACAGATTTCAAAACAGTAATTTTTTTAGAACTGAATAAAATCCTGGTTACTTTTTTCAAAACATTTTAAAGTCGTTGTGGAATCTTTGGAGTGACATGATATCATGATGGAAATTCATGAATTGTTTTGAAAAAATCGCCTGTATCATTTTAGAATCAGTAAAATAAATTGAATTGGATAATAAAATTCAAATAATTCTATATTTTAATATATCAATTGAAATTTAAAACTGTCGAAATAAAAACATAAACAACTCAAAGAGGTACGTTCGAACCTAAACCTTTATTATACGACTACGAAAGTAGAGAGGTACAAACCAAATGCATTTATAAAATTATAAAAAAATAAAACACAGATCTGGGCTGTCATTTATAGGATGTTTGTTTTTGTAAAGCCTGTTTGGATATATAAAAGGCTACTGATTATAAACACATATATAATATAACAAACGTTTGTATGTCTATAAAAGAAGGCAGAACCGAACAGCCAGAACTGATGTCGGCACTATTTGAAAAGAAGGCTCCTTGTCATCGTCGCTATATAGCTTCATGGGTGGTAAAACTCGACAGCCCAAGACGTGCTGGCATTAACGCTTTGTCAAGACATGTCTTGTTTCATTTCACTTTGTATATGTAATGTTCCTATCTTTTTCAAAAAAATTGTTAAACAAAGTTCAACATACATGTAATTGTATTGTAATAAAGTGAGAACATTGTATATTATATATCTTTGTCATTTATATTTATATGGGGTATAAAATATTATATGTATTACTGCGCATGGTCGTTTACCCCCTCTCCATACACAATCATTTGAAATTCATTTCAAGTGTGGTTAGCTGCATGTACACATTGGATGTGCTCACGAGTCATTTGAGTTCTACAGTGCAAGGAACTACAATCCATATTAATAGTCCTTCGAGCTTGTTTATATTTCAAATTTATTATCAAAGAAAGTTGTGTTTACATTTTATAGTGATTTTAATTTGTGAATTTCGTTTTTTTAAACTTTTTGTGAATTTTAATATAATGGTTGTCCTAGAAGGCGGTGGAATGCTTACGTCATCAGGAAATCAGTATTTACAACCGGATTATTTATCTCCACTTCCGACAACGGTAAGGATTTCCCTAAATTAGTTATTGTGGAAATATTTAAAAATAAAAAATTTTATTCAGGGAGGACGCGTTTTTAAGGTTTTCAGATTGAGACTTTCGAGACCGACGGGTTGTTTTAACTATCTTCAGTTGTCTCTTAGTAATCATATAGCATTTTGTAACTAACTACTATAAAATTTTCAACTATAAAAGATCTTAAATTGCGATGTTTTTGTTCCATTTTATGCTTTTATTATTTTATATGGACATTTCGACCCGATTAGTTACCAATCTACTGATTAGAAGAAATTCAGTCCTATGAATGAAGGCAACAAAAATTATACAATGCCATTTTCTTGCTTGGACAAATAAATAACAAGAAATTTGACCACAACAATGAATGGCAATAATAATTTTTCTGGACATGTACAAATTTAGAATAATTGAAATTTGTTAGTTTTTTCTCTAACTGTTGTCCCTTAAATAATAAGAAAAGCAAAAAAAATTAAATTCACTGCACACTGAAGTAGATTCCGTTTTACGCGACTATGCACTCACTATATTTATTCGATTCTTGTTTGTTTCAGCTGGATGCAAAAAAAAGTCCATTGGCTTTGTTGGCCCAAACTTGCAGTCAAATTGGTGCCGACTCACCCACAACAAAACCGTTGATTTCGACATTGGATAAACCAAAAAAATCAAACAATTCATCATCGGATATCAATTCTTTGCCTCGTACATCACCAGCATCCGTCGGATTAAAACCTGAGAAGAGATCAACTCCAATTGAACATAATAAATCAAATAGTGTTGCTTTCAAACCATACGAAAATAATGTTACAAGTAAAAAAAGTAATAGTGAAAATGATTTAAGCCAAAGTGTACGGCCCCCATCATCAAAATCAAACAGTGTCAGTGAATTTTCTAGTGTCGGTGATAATGGTAAAAAAACACCAAGTAGTGCTTCGCCTCCGTCGGTTACAGCTACAAGTCGGTCAACACCAACAGCAACTACAACGGAGATTGGTAAAACAACTCCAGCTACAACAACGGCATCAAGTGATCGTAAATCTGTGTCACCCGCAACATCTGCACGAGGTGCTAGCCCAATCATTAGAACTGGATTAGAAATTTTACAAGGTCATCCAAAAGATATGCCCTTAGGTACTTACAAACCTGGTAGTGTACCGTCGGGCCTTGGTGGATTAAGTTCATTGTGTTGTCCACCTGGATTAGAACATCCAAATCCAGCATTCCGGCCACCTTTTGCTGGTGGCAGTCCATTTTCACATCATCATGCCGCTGCGGCGGCAGCTATGCTAGCTGCTGGATACCCACCTACTGGTCCAGCACCTGGACCATATGTCAGTTATGCTCGCGTTAAAACGCCATCCGGCGGTGAAGCGTTGGTACCTGTGTGTAAAGATCCATACTGTACAGGGTGTCAATTCAGTATGCATAATCAACAATTATTAATGAGTGCCGCAGCAAATTCTGGACCATGTCCAAGTGGTTGCACGCAATGTGATCATCAAAAGTATGGTTTAGCAATGGCTATGTCATCATTAGTACCCCCCGGGGCCATGCCTCCATCAAGTATGCCACCATATCCACAATTAGGTAGCCCGTATGTGTGTAATTGGATTGCTGGTGAATCGTATTGTGGTAAAAGATTTAGAACATCCGAAGAATTATTACAACATTTACGCACGCATACAAGTATTGCTGGAAGTACATCAGCCGCGAATGATGCAGCTACCGCCGTTTCAACCGCTAATGCTCAAGCAGCAGCCGCAGCTGCTTCATCTTCTTTGTTAAATCCATTATTTTCAACGGCAGCTTTACATAGAGCTGCTGCGGCCGCTGCAGCTGGATATCCAAATCCACCTCTAAGTCCATTATCAGCTGCAGCTAGATATCATCCGTACGCAAAACCAGGATTACCGTCCACACTTGGAGCATCACCATACAGTGCTTTTAACCCAACACCTTTAAGTCCGTATTATTCACCATACTCCTTATATGGCCAAAGACTAGGGGCTGCAGTACACCCTTAAATTTTAAAGTGAATTATATATTTGGAATGTTGATAATAAACTTATTTGCGGACTTTGTTTTGCGTTTGTCCAAATGCCACACTGTGATATAATGTTGAATTTTCTCTATTTTTTCTTTGCTGTAAATATAAAATATATATTATATATAGGGTGATCTAAACAATTGTACTCTTAAACAAAAATTATGTTTCTTTCGTATACAGGGTGTTTAGCGACGGAAAATGCATAAAATATCTAAAATTTATTTCACCACGAAGATATTTTTTTCTTTATAAATTAGAATTTCTTTTATATAAAAAAACTTATGCTAAAATTCCTGATTTTACAATTTTAACTTCGAAAAGTCGTGAATTTTTATAAAGTAACCTGGAATTATAGAATAATATTGATAAATCGATAAACCTCAAGCGCTAAACACCCTGATTTTAATTTAATAATATTTAAGTGCAATGAAAATTAATTTTGATTTTTTTTCTATTTATTTAATAAATTATTTTTTAAGTTCTTTTTTTTTTCATTGAAATATGTTTTGTTGTAAATATCATCGATAATTTATAAAGTTGAGTTTATATTATTAAAAACAAATTAAAAATATTATCTGAAATTTATTGCTTTAAATAAAAATCAAATTTGTAGAAATTAAACAGTGTTTTTCTTATTCCTAACCAAAAATTCAAAAAGAAAAAATTTTTTTAAAGTTTTACAATACAATTCTTTTTTGATGTAAACAAAAAACAGAAGCGCAATAAAACTACGAAATTAAAAGTCTATTCTTACAATGGAATTTCAATTATCTGGATTCATTTTTAAAAATTTCCATCTACAGCCAAGTTAAAAATTTAAATTTGGCATTTTCGTACGTTCTTATAGATTTTTGGACGAATGGTAGGTTATTAAGAAAAAAAATCTTCAACATTAAAGAAACTTTCAATTTCGTTGAATTAACTATCTTGAATTTTCATAGTACAAAACTTAAGCCTCATCAGATTTTAGGATAAAAACGCTCGATTTGGATTCAGTGTAACATTTTCACTAGTGAAAATCAATAACACAAATAAAGATTATATTCGCGAATAGGCCACAGTTTTAGTAAGAATTGATATGAAATTGTAAAGAAAATTTTCACTAGCTATCGCAGAAACAGATTAATGTAGAGGTTTGTTGTAACTCTTAGTTGTGTGTTTTAGGAGAGATAAGTTCTCAAAACATCAAATATCTTAACATATTGCAATTCCGTATCTTAATAGATAGGTAATATGTCCGAAAGAAGACTCGATCTTTGTATTGGGATGCCATTTATTGCAACTGCGGACAAAAATCACAGTAATTTCCCCACAAAACAATAACTACTTCGATAATTTTAATTCATATATATTTCGAGAATTAACGAATTAAGGATTCGTTTTTTGATCAACGAATTGGCGTTGACCCCCGTTTATATGAACACTAAAGAATACAAAGTAAAAAAATTATCTACTGTCTGTGGATTTATATAATTTTCAAATCGGGCTGTAAACTAAAATTCTATGAAGATCAGATTCTGGAAATTTTTTAAAAAATAGTCTTTCAAATCCAAGGCTAATAAAATCTTACACGCCAATTATCAAGTACATATAGCTTTGCACTGATATAGATGGAGAAAAAAAATTCAAATCGTTTTTTTTAAAGAAAATGAGAATGAAAATCGAATCGAAAACTAGAAATGCCGTTAGAAGAAATCTCAATGATTAATAGAAGGGGCGTCTATTTCAGAGTGCTTAACTACTTTTCAAGATAAACACCAGTCTCAAAGCAAGAGTTCTATTCGTCTGTTAAAGATGATTGTATCAACAAAAAAAATTTGTAATTAAAGCTGCAAATGAAATTTGTTGCAGTTATCTATTTTTGAAAACAAGTAAGAAAAATCAAAATTACAAACCAATATTTATCATAATTTTCCTGAAAATCAATGCGCATGAAAAAAAAGAGCAGCATATCTAACTTCATTGAAAAATTGTCTATAATAACCAAGAGAAAGTGATTACAGAAATTGAGTGTTTGTAATTTATGCTTGCTTTAAATACCAAGGGAAAACTTCCCACTTATGAAATCGTCTTTCTCAGATATCTCAACGTTTCGTGTAAGTTATTTTTATTTTAAAATATTTTTACTACAAAATAAAGTGCTACAGAAAATTAGCCTATCAGAAAAAAACTTTTAATTCAAAAAAGTCAGGGCTCTGTGATCGTTTCTCGTTTTAAGTTTTTACCAAACAAAGATCATTGTTGAAGCGAGCTTCTGTCATCATGCAGAACCATTTCTGCATGAGTTAAACTCACATTTGTTTGGGTATTTTTACATTTATAATTGTTTGCCAAAATATTTAATTAAAAATTTTAATTAAAATTTATGAAATTCAATATTTCTCACACGTTCAAAAAATAAAAAACTAAAAATAAAAAATATCAATAGTCATCATTTTTCATAAAATTTTAATTATCAAATAATAATAACAAATAAAAATTTCATTTTTGTTGTCTGCCGTCCTGTCAATATTCAACTTCAAAAATTAATTAATTTCAAATTTATTGTAATAACATTTTATAAACGATCTTTGATATATAATGTTTCGAAACAACAACAAAATAATCGATTTGAAATTTGATACATTTCGTTTATTTTTGTGAATTTTTTTCCAGTATTTCATTTGATTATTCCGAAATTTTCTTTCGTGGTTTCTGTTCAAGCTAAAGCAATTTTAGAAACATATTTTTTTTCTACGTTTATCATTTTTATTTGTAATTAAAGTTTTATTTTATATAATTTTTGCTTGGATCTATGATTAAGTTTGGATCAAATTATCCAATATTATTGAGTTTGGAGCGAAAGTTTTGTGACAAAAATTCGTTTCAAAAATTTAGATTCCACAAACCTTATCTAGAAAAGTATCTGCTTGTTTTCTATCGAAAATGTTTTTTAGCAGTCAAAATATCTGGACATAAGACTTCAATAGCTCCTTTTACAAACAAAGGTCCCCTTTTTCCCTCAAAAATATAATATTGATTATATTTTTACACCATGTATATATGAAATATATTATACCATGTATATATGAAATACACATAGTATATTAAGTTTAGTCCCAAGTTTGTAACTCTTAAAAATAATGATGCTAGGAAAAAAATTTTGTCATAGGTGTTCATAAAATCACCTAATTAGTCCATTTCCGGTTGTCCGTCCGTCCGTCCGTCCGTCTGTGGACACGATAACTCAAACACGAAAAAAGATATCGAGCTGAATTTTTACAGCGTACTCAGGACGTAAAAAGTGAGGTCAAGTTCGTAAATGAGCATCATAGGTCAATTGGGTCTTGGGTCCGTAGGACCCATCTTGTAAACCGTTAGAGATAGAATAAAAGTTTAAATGTAAAAAATGTTCCTTATCAAAAATTAAACAACTTTTGTTTGGAACATTTTTTCGTAAACATCACTGTTTACCTGTGAGGGCGCCAATTAGGCGGAAACTTTATAATGTGTACTATACTTGATTATCAGTTATATATGTGTCACATGTTTGTATGTGTAATGTGATAAAGAAATGAACACTGACTATGCATGGTATTTCAACAATTAACTCAGTCAATTGTTTGTTTTCACTTGTTAATATTATGTTTGAATAAAGTCTTGACTCTTGTTGATTGGATTTGGTTGGAATGAAATTATGTACACTTAACCAAACAACTGGAATAGCTACGTAAACATTACTAATGTTTTATTTTTTATATTTTTGGAAAATCTTTGGAAAACATGCCTCTCAAAGTATATGTCTTCAGGGGAATGCAAATTTGGTTAATATACCGCGATAATTTTGGTAAATATTTTTTGAGTCTAGAAGTTTTGATTCGAAAATTTCAATTGAGGGTCGATTTTAAAAATTTTAGTATAATACCTACTTCTCTTGAAACAATTTTTAATTTTAGTATATAAAATTATACATCGAGGCCTATGATCATGTATGAGGTGCAATTTTAGATTCTTAGATTCCAAAGTTTAGTAGAAGTGAAGTATCTCGGTGGATAATGGTTTTACATGAAACATGATTATGATGATAACTGTTGAGAACTATATTCTTTTACCTTTTGACGTATGTAAAAAATGCAATTTTCAAAATGGACATTTAATAACATAAATAGACATGCCCACGTTTACCAATTTCGGCGGGAAACCGAAAAATAATTTCCCCCTTTCTCTTCAAACTGTCGTTTTTGAAAATATGTAATTCCTTAAATATTCAATAATTGGGGAACAAGTTTCAAACAAAAGCTTTTAGAAAGATGATTCTCAACAATTTTTGTCATAACCATTTTCACTTAAATTTGATATTCGTTGAAATAATTGGTTTCACCTATAAAACTCAAATTGGCGACCACTTTTATTTGGAATTCGAGGAAGTTTATTTGAAGTGTTCTTGGAGCATTCTCAACCTACCAATAAGTTTTCAATTTAACGTAAACTTAGCATAGTTTTTTCGTTCTTTTACAGTATAGTATTTTTCGCCCCACCCTGTAGTTTTATATACGATTATTATATGTTCTTGTTTTTTTTTTTTCGAGTTGAGTCTTGATAACTCCTTCCGTATATAACTTGTATTAAATAATTTTAAACGGAAATTTTAGGAAGCAAATAATACTAGTATTTTTTCTCTGAAATTTGCCAAATGCCTGGATAAAAAATGCAAAAAAGAATGAGTTATTATTTTGTGGTAAATGAATTCCACAAATTGGCTTGTAAAAATATACCCTCCCAAAACTATTCTAAGTGAATGATATGATTGTGGTATTTTACAAAACATAACCATAATAATCACAGTTATAAGATAACACATTTGATAGAACAACATATTTAATATTTATTTAGTTCAATATTGAAAGTAAAATAAATAGATTTAATGTCAAGATATTGTCAGTAAAACATGACAGGCCAAGTCATAGAGGTTTCAGTTCTCTCTTTATTCGATTATAAATGACAGCTCTCAGGAAATAAACTGTTTATATATATAAAGCTGTATATATACCTACGTTATATTATATGTATAGGGTGTCCATCCCCACCGCAGGCTTTACATTGGAGACCACACGTAACACATTCAAAATCAATCATGCGATATTTATTTTTGTTTCATAAATATATATATAATTTTTTAAAGCGGGTCGTCATAAAGTTCGAAAAAAACAAAGCTGGTGCCAAAACTAGTAAAATTAGTAACATATTCTTATTATTGTAAAACCAAATTTTCACTGTTGTTTCAAATTTTGTATCCTTTATATAAATCAATGTCCCTCATATATAATTTTAATAGGTTTTTCCATTGTAACACATCATAAAGGAGGATAAAAATTAAAATTATGTAAAAATTTGATTTCACATTAACAAATATGTAGGATATCTCCGCACCAGACAAATATATAGAGGCTGGAAATATTCCAACAGCTGTTAAAGTCAATACTTTTTTGGTTTGTTGAAAATGCACCGTATTTGCCGGCATGTATCTGTCTTATTTCTGGTTTTTTTGGGCTCGGCCTGTATTCGTTGAAGAAAAAATATGTGAAATGGAAGAAGCATTACTCCAATATATTTTAAGACATATCTTTCCTAGCTTAATAATTTCATAAATATAATTTTTTGGCGATTTGATCGGGGGTAGTCCAAAATCTGCATACAGTCCTTTCTAGCTGAAAGTTTTACCGGTTTATTTGGCTCCATACTACGATCGATTTGTTCCAAATCTTTAATTGACCTAAAAATGATGTGGAATCTTTGTTTCAGAACATACATAGTATATTAAGTTTAGTCCCAAGTTTGTAACGCTTAAAAATATTGATGCTACGAAAAAAATGTTGGTATAGGTGTTCATAGAATCACCTAATTAGTCCATTTCCGGTTGTCTGTCCGTCTGTCCGTCTGTCTGTCAACACGATAACTCAAAAAAGAAAAGAGATATCAAGCTGAAATTTTAATAGCGTACTTGGGACGTTAAAAGTGGGGTCGAGTTCGTAAATGGGCAATATAGGTCAATTGGGTCTTTGGTCCGTAGGACCCATCTTGTAAACCGTTAGAGATAGAACGAAAGTTTATATGTAAAAAATATTCCTTATAAAAAAATAAACAACTTTTGTTTGAAACATCACGGTTTTGCCACGAGGGCGCTAATTATAGTGTGTATTAATATGGGAATATCAGTTATGTGTGTGTGGCTATTTTAAAGCGAACAAACGATTGCGTCATCAACACTATCTATGCATGGTATTTCAACAATTAACTCAGTCAATTGTTTGTTTTCACTTGTTTTTATACATGTATAGCAGGCAATAGAAAATTTAGAAACACGAGACATTCGAAAAACTCGAATTCCATAAATGTGGCAATCGACCCACAGTTTCTAAATTTTTTTAATCAAACGTACCGTTATCAATCCTCAAAAAAGCATACTAAAAGAATAATGAAAAAGTTATTACATTATGGGCTACCCATGGATCCACCTACATCTGTATGTCAATTCCATTCATGATATGGACACACTGTATATAAACGTTAAATGTGAGTGTGTATATTTGTTACTGGATGTTGTCTCTAACTAACGTAATACGTTGTTGTATAAAAGTGACGTACGTATCTGTTCTCTCACAATCAGTGAAACATAATATTCTCTAAAAGTAATAAGTACTGTCGTTATGAATTAAAATAAAACATTGTGTTTATGTTAATAGGTTTACAACAAAATTGTATTTAAGGTAGAATGATCACGGTAGCTACTAAATGTACACTACTTAATTATTTTATTTTAATTATTCGTATTATAGAGAATCAGATAAATGAAAAACTTGTATTCTCTACTGCATTCTCTATTTATACCTATATTTATATATTTATGATAAGAATAGAATTGTATAATTGCGCAAAAATTATAGGATTAGCTTCAAAATAATACACAAAAAATTTATTTCACAAATGATTTTAGTACGTCGACTTTCGCAAACCTAAATTATCAAAATCGCCTAAAATTTGAACCATCAGAAAAATTGCATCCTTTTATTTTTGTATATTCTCCTCCATCTCCATTCAGAGCGGATTGATTTCTTTAAATTGGAACGGGATCAATCGAGAAGCACGTTATTTATTGAATATTAAAAAAATTTCAAAATATGTTAACCTATTCTATATATATATAGCCTTTTCCTCACAAGTGTGGAATTATTCCTTCAAATTTAAATAGGACCACCTTGAAAGTATATCCTATCGAATAAATCCTTAAAATCGGTCACTTATTTTCCCAAGCTGAACCGATATTGAAGACCATGGCCAATTTTTTTTTTCGGGTACGGAACCCTAAAACCGCAAACGAAACGTAGCTAAAAACACTATTAATTAAATTATCTTTCAAACGAAACCAAAAAAATCCAGAATCGATTTATTCCTTTAGACGCTGAGATGCCACAGACAGGCAGACACACAGACAGATACACACACATAGCGATCAAACTTATAACACCCTTTTTAAGGCCGGGTGTTACTAATTTCTATTAGATATTTGCACTATGCATGTTTTATTTTAGGAGTTTCCATGGTAACGACACAATACTTCATTAATATAATTATCTGAGTGAACACATAAGTCTATGGTTTGTATATATGGTTTACACTTAAAATCAATACTATTTTCAAACAAATTATTATTCTAAATTTTATTTAAAATTATTATTATCAAAATATTATTTATGTCATTTCGTCCCTTATTTTTACAGTTTCTTATGCAACAAGTTTAATTTATTCTTGTTTTTCAATAATTTTAATTTACTATACTATTTAAATGTAAACAATTGAAAACTAGCCATAATACTTTGAGCCTTTTCATCTATCCGATTTTCCCTACCATGACCACGCACAAAGCCAATGCCACGTTCTTAAAACATACTACAAAGTAAAAAATACTATATATTATGAAAAAATTAGTCGAGAAATGACGGAAGCATTGTAATAAGAGTTGTACTAATTATTTTTTCTTTCTCATCATTTCAAATCTACTGTAGTATACTCACGCTTTTCAATCTTTTATTAAAAATATAAACAAGAAAAACTTTTCAGAGATACCAAGTAGATGAACTGTAATTTGTACCTATGTAAAAATCGTGCAAAAATAGAGAACTAATTAACATTCGTAAAGAAAACGTTTGCAACTCGAGTGAATTGTGCATTACACATTCGAGTTGCCAAGCATTCATAATTCAAACATCACTCTCGTCTACTATTGACACAAGAATTGAATCTTTTTTTATAGTTATTGACTTTAACGCAAGTGATACACACTTATGAAAGAACTAAATGGTATGAATGAAGCTTTACATGAAATGTTTTTTTTTGTGAACGTCATGTAAATTTAATATGTGGGCACCTTAATGTTATTACAAATTCAATTCAAATCATATTATTTTATTATATTGCTTCACATATATATATTGGTTGGTGTTTATTATTATTTTGTTTACATTTGCATATCAAATGTAAACTTTGCTTGTGGTGCTCATACGTAGTACGAACGTAAATGTAAATAATAATACACAGGGTGTGTACAATAGTATTTTTTTTTAAATATTAAAATAAAATTATTATCATTATATTTATTCATTTTTATTTTTTCAATTCTATTTATCTATATAATTTATTTCATATTTTTAAAACCCTTCCCAATAACAAGTCAGTTAAAATATTCAATCATAACAAAATATTAGTTAATCCCCCTTTTATGAACGTTAATCGAAAAACATTTTTCAATTAAAATTTGTTGAGATCATAAGGTTGTGTGAAATAGCAGTGGCGTATGAACTTAATACATCACGGATAGATCATCGATGTCAAAGTTTTTATTTTTAATTACCTACATTTGGAAAAAGTCTAACGTTTATACTTTCGGGTAAACTTTGGAAACTTTAAATATATTGAGTTTTCTCAATCTCAATCTCATCTCAAAGCTAAAAATGTTCAAAACTGTGTTAATATGATGCAACTGGGTAAAGTTACCTGCTTCATCACTTTTTGCAAACATCACATTTAATTTAAAAGAATATAGCCTTCTTTTGTTTCGGAAAAAAGGTTTTATATAATGGTTGGATCGATTGCTACGGAATTTGAATAAAGACTCCTAGTTTTTTGTTGTTTTATAAAAAAAAAACCGTCGGTTAATGTTTCGGGAAAAATCGTTTACAGTTGCATATCTTAATCAAAGGTATCTGTAAACAGCATTACGTCAGAAGCCACCGTGTTGATTAACACTATTGCACAATTAATTCGTAGATCCAGTAGCGGTGCTTTTCAATTTTATAACTCGCTTTAAGTCATGTAGCTTATATAGTTCAATATACTTTTTAGTATCATTACCAACCCTAAAAATTGCCTACTCTGTTGGTAGCCAATTTAAGTGGTACAAACGTACCTACCTAACAAGTGCCATGGAGCGCTGTATTCTTTTTGCTTTAATATAGCATTTTGAGAAATTTCTTATTTCTTAGCCTGTTTATTCATAAACCAACCATAATTGTGGATCTAATGTTTAGACCGCGATATATGTAGAAGTTTGAGATACGCCGGAAATAGTAGAAAAATTTTGGAAACAATAACAAAAAATAATACCCCACTCTTCTGTTCGCTTTCTCCCAAATTTTAGCCAAAAGCATCTTCAGCCAAAAACTTTCTTCGCTTACAGTCAAGTGTGCTAGGTTGCAGAAAAGGTACTATTCTCCTTATAAGCCAAAAACTAGAACCTTTTAATAATTTGCCGTGATAAATCACTATGTTTTCATAATTAGTAAACAGAGATACACACAGCTCGGATGATGAACTTTCACGGCAAGAACCACACCAAAAATATTTATTTCAAATTAAATTAATAAAATAAAATTTAAATATTTATTCATTTTAAACTTTAATTAATTAACAACTAAAGTTATTAAAATATTATTTATTATATAGTTATATATTATAATATTATTTATTAAATATAATTAAGTATAATATTTACTGAAGGCTTTTCAGTATCATAAATTTTAAGTATAATTTTAAAATTAAATTAAAAAAAAAAAAAATTAATAATAATGTCAAATTATAAATATTCATATTATGTATATTGGTGGATATATTATTATTATTATATTGGGGAAATAAATTAATGTATGGTTTTATGATTAGTTAGTAAAAAGGTATAATTTTGTCATAAATGTAAAAAAAATTATAAATTTTATTATAATATGAATATACAACACAGTAAACAATATTGTTTTTAAATACATCGTTATTTACTTCCATTATAAATATTTAAAAAAATAAAATTTGATAGAAAATAAAGAATGTGAATTGTCGAATTATTGTTTTTCGACTAATCAAGGTTCTAGTAATAAAAGTCTAAAATACTCAACTGCGAGTTATAGGAATACTAAGTAATTATCATTTACCGAACCATTTCTGTGAAACCGTCATCAAGTGGATCTTTTCAAGCAGACAGAACTTTAGGTCTTAGAAGTAATTTTCAAAAGTTCAACCTACTTTGGTGTTCTATACCCTTTTAATAAAAATTTGGGACAAAAATTTGTCATGCGTGGAATAATGTGGTAGGGCCAATGGAGATGTGCTCACAAGGGAGATCGTAATATAACATCATGATGACAACTGTAAAATTAAGATTGTTTATTTATCTTAGCTTAATCGTATTTCTTGTCTCTTGGATCAAAAACTTTGGTGCGTATTTATTTCAAATTAGCGATAAAATCGGGAATATACCCATGTTACAAAATAGGTACCGGCATATTCTCGGTATGCTAGCAGTCATGTTATTAACGATACGTAAATACTTTTAGAGAGAATAGGGAGATATAGAGAACTGCCCATTCAGATTAGAGAGTTCCAAAATGGGCGGAGGGGGGGGGGGGTTTCTAAAAGACGAAATTTTCAATGACGTATTCTATGGATAGCCCATAACCACTTGCTTGTTTTAACGAACGATTTTATAAATATAATGAACCACACACACTATCTTTATTATATCTCTAAAAACTTAAATACACTACGGAAAATTTTGTCTTTTTGTATCCCTCACTCTCTCTTCATCAAATATACTCATCTCTCTCTTCATCAAATATTCTGCAACTTTCTGTAAATATCAACATGTTCAAAATTTTTAGACTTACAATACAAGTAAAAATTCGAAAATAAACAAGTTAAGAGACAAAAAACAAACTGTTAATGAACAAAGATCACAGAAGAACGAACACTTCCTACCACAAATTCTCTTGAACTATGGTATTTTTATAATTTGGAATACGAATACTGGAAGTGAATTGAGTATTATTTTTTTAGCGTTTTAGTGTGTACAAAGTATATAAAAATTATTACACATAATTCATGATTAATAAATAGGTAATGCTGAGAGAGTTTGTATTTTATTACATTCTGTAATGTTTTAATAAAATTTATTGCAAAAAATTGTAAATTATTTACATTATTATTGTTATAAAAATACATAAATAAATTTTTGATTAAGAAATATATTAAGTATTCTATTTCTACTTTATATTTTATTTTATTTTTATATTACTTTACTTTGGAATTCAATATCATTAATATTCATCTTTTCATTTTTTGTTTATTGCTAGAGTGTTGGATTGATTTAACTAGTTTTTAACATTGTAAAGCCTCTTCTACAAATCAAATCAGTTTTTTTCTGTTAACGCAAGCGCAAGTGTTTGCTATAATAAATATCAAATATGGCTTCGGTAAAATTTGTAATCGAATTTCCTCAAAAATTTCTATAAAAAGTGTTTATTATTTAATATTTAGAATTTATAGAAAAAGTATGACAATTTTGGAAAATTTCGGTTTGTTTCAAACAAAAACTCTTAAATTTTTTGAGTTACTAAATGCCAAAACGGCTTTTACGGGATGTGATTATAGTATTTAGATTTAAACTGTTAAAGAATGAATTTTAATATAAAGAAAATCGATTTTGATGAAGGATTGGACACAGTAATGTTTTATTTATGTCATAATAAAGTCACATAAAAAATTTCAAAAAGGTGGTAATTAGTAAAAACTATCACTAGTGCATATTATAGGCAATATTTAAATTGACTCTCAATCAGTTTCAATTACAAGACTAGGCTTGAGGAATGACCGTTACGATATAACTAGAAAATGGAAGTCGTTAGATTAGGAAAAATGATCACGTTTTGTTTGCTTATTTGTGGCTAAAATGGTTCTAGTGTTACTTTTGATTAGCTCATCAGACTTCCCTTGGTTGTGTTGAGCAAATAATCGGCTATAAACAGAACTAAGAAATTTATTCTTTTAAGTGTTATCTAATACCTATAGTTAAAAATTATTTGGTTGATCAACAAAATTGATAATTTTGTGAACGACTTATGATATAAAATGTTAACAGTTCATTATTTAAATAGCATTAACTTATCTTAAAGTATTACACTTGACTTCAGACAATCAATCAATCAATATATTAAATCAATACGTGCTAAATGTTTGTCATTAATTTATCTCAATACATTGAATGTCCAATGTGTAAAATTATCTGCAAAACTATACAAATTTATTACATCTATGTGGATGCACATAAAAAAAAAAGAAGGTAGATATATATCAGCTTCGACGCACGACTGTAATGTTTACTCCTTAAGTGTTGTATAGTGCGAACAATAGATGCTTTGTCTGTTATAAGTACTGCATAGTATAGTAACAGGGAACCAATGTCATGCGGCGTAATATTTTGGGCACGCAACCGATCACAAAGTTCACCTGAAATATTCTATAACGAAAAAAGTGATCTTCTTTTCTTATTGTAGTTACATCGCATCGTGCAGTTGGCATTTTGAAACAAATCACAAGAGCAAAAGGAATTAATTGAAAGTGCAAAGAAATATATAAATAAACAATCGACGACTATGATAAATAATGGTAAAGAAAGTAAATTTTTTGTATTTTCTAGCCAATTTCAACCTGATTTCTGTTTGAATTAATTTTGTTTTCAACTGGTTGTTACTCTCATTAATTTACAAAAACACAAAAATTGGCATAGAAAACATATTTTAAAAGTATAAAATAATTTTAGTCACAGATTATTTCACTCAAATTTGCGCATGAATTGTTCTTAATTAGGTTGTTCTTAAACACGAGAAAAACAATAACAACGAAACAAAAATGGTTTTAAGCAAGAAATTTTATCTCATATAAATTATAATGAATTTGAACAGTTAATTAATTAATTAATATTCATTACCTACACATAAATTATTAATTCAAAATGTCAATTTGAATAAATTACTATTAATTAAATTTTAAATTGAAATAAAAAATTTACATATAATATTAATAAACATATTATAAAATTATAATCTTATAAACTATGTTTAACAATTTGTTCTATATTTATGGACAGGCAAGACGGAGATAGATACTTGGATAAATTAGTAATAGCTAATAATATAATTATTAATAGAAAGAATTGATAGTAGTAAATTTTTATTGATAGTATCAATTTTTATTGAAATTTATAGTTTTGACACTACTTAAAGAAGCACCGGATCCTAAAAAAGCTAGAAGTAGTTCAAAATTCTTAAAAACTTTTATAAGTTCTTCATCTTCGCAGTATTTACTAAATAAATTACTTCGTAATATGACAAAGGTAATCTTAATAATTAAAAAAAAATATTTCATTACCTGATAAAAGTATATGAAACAAAAAATTCGAAATTTTGAATTAAAGTGATTTTTTCGCTTTATAATTAATTTTCGAAATAGAAATTCTTGAAAAATTAAAAATGCAGTATACGATTTTAAGAAAGATATGTTCTTTTTTCAATCTATGAGGGAATTCGCTTAGCTAACGTTTAGCGGTTAATCGTTTTAAAATATTTCAAATATTGTGACTTTTTAACAATAATAATTTTTTTCATAGTGTTTTTATTATTAAAAATGCGTAATTTTTGAGTTACAGGCTCTACTCGACCTATATTTTCATAAAAAATTATCAAAAAGCAGTCTGTTTTTCATGAAAAAGGTCTATTGTTGGCATATAATCGTCTGACAATTCTCAAAATTGTGAAGTTTCCTCTTGAGTCAGCATCGTCCTGAATTTATTGAATGTTAGATTTTTCAAATGAGTTTTATAAGAAAATCTGACGTGACAGAAGTTGTTCAATATACTACCCAGTTTCGGTGGGAAAAACCTGTAAGAAGCAGTTCAAAATCCTGTGAAGTTTTTTGATACTGACCTGGGTTACTAAACAAAAAATTTACTTTAGATGTGGAATGGAATTGTAAAATTAAATTACATCACGATTCTGTTGCGTTGTTTTTCCTGTAGTGACTTAGATTTAATTTTAAATATCTAAATAAAATTTTGAATGTAGACTTACAAGTCTAATCATTATGTGTTATTCAAAATCATCCATTTTTCAAGACTTTGACCCACTTTTGGAGCTCATTCCTATCTTGTTCATATTTTGTATCTTCGATCAATTCAAATTACATATGGACAATCAATAACTTTCTTCCTTAATCATCAAAAAGGTTAGCAGCAACACCCGAATCTGGTGACTTTATTCGTGTGTTTCAGAGGCGTAGCTCGCCTTGGAGAGGCTCTGTTTCAAATTTAATTGAGGATCCAAATGAAGGGTAATGATTTTTTACAAAAGAAAAATGCTTGCATTAAATTAAAATAAATATTTATTGATCATAAGTTATCACTTCCTCCTAGAAATTGAGCTAGCCAAACAATTCAAATTAAATAAACAATTTGCATGCCTTTTTTCGGGAAATTGATTTATTAAATCATCTATAACTGAAGACGATTTCAGTTTTTCTAAAATTTCTGCCTCTATATACAATAGTGACAAGTTTGATAGCCGTTCCTGTCCCATCGAAACCCTTAGGTAATTTTTTCAGTTCTAATTTTGAAAAACTACTTTCAGCAATTGCGGTTGTAACTGGAATGGTCAAGAATAAAAATCATGCTTTTATTACCTCCGGAAAACTGGATACAAGGCTGTTGAGTTTGAAGAAGATAGAAGTGTCTCCAGTTTTTTGAATACTTACGTATAATTAATGAAAGACCCATTAGGTGACATTGTGGATAACATTTTACTAATTGTTGCTTATAAACGTTAGGGGCCTCTGTAGGCCAGGGGCCCCCGTACCACTGATATGGCGGTAGCTTCCCCCCTGGTGTGTTTATTCATTTCGAAAATATTATTTGTATTATTTTAGAGTATGTCGGTCTCAAATAGCTTTATTTATCCTTTTTGTTTTACAAATAAAAACTTTAAAAAAGTAAAACCTAAAAATAATTCTATGATACCATAAAGAGGAGCATAGTTTAATCTTAACGAAAAATCCATTTATTGGCACCCTGCTTATATTAAGGATTGTATTACACGTATAAAAAAACAGGGTTGTTATAAAATATAAAAATCAACTAAATAGACTCATATTTTAAAGTGTGAAAAATTCAAAGTGTGAACAAGTTTCATATATTATTATTAAATTTTATATATCATGTCGTAACGTAACAAAGTAATGATCATAAATATTAATTTACTCTTGATATTTATCATTTTTTTTTCATCCCCCTGTGTTGTGTTGCATAAATATTATTGAACGCAGGAGTTTTGTTAAGGAAACACGATCACTGTATCTACAAACGAAAAAAATATAATAATATTAAATAAAAACAATATTAAATTTAAACATTTTTTAAAACAAATGTTTATAAATCACATAACTCTCACTGTTTTGCAAGAAAAATAAGTACAAGCGTATTTTCTGCAAGGAAACGAAGCTTTTGAGGTTTTAGTTGAATATGGCAAACTTTTCTCAAATGTTTATGAAACCTAGCTGAAGTAAACTTAGAAAAAAGACATCGTTAAAAATTAATTTATGTATACATTCATATCTTTCTAGCTGATAGTATTTGAATCCAATCTGAGTCCAAGTTAGTTGATTCCAAGTCAGTTAATGAGACATATCATATAACTTCGTGTTAATTTACAAAATTTTAAAAACCCCCGACAAATTTTTTGTGTATGGAACCCTAAACTTGCCTTTGAAACATATCTAAGAACAGTCTCCATTAAATTGCCTTTTTCCTTAAAGCCTTTTCCAAACTGAGTCGATTTGGAAGATTTTGAAAGGCCAATTTTGAGTTTTTCGTAAGAAACTCTCCATTAAATAACCTTTCAAACAAAACCAAAACAATCAGAATCGGTTCATCCGTTCTGGGCCTACGATGCCACAGACAGACAGGCACACTGACAGACACACACACATAGCGGTCGAACTTTACACCCCTTTTATTTAATTCGGGGGTTAAAAAGGTTTCTTGAACATTTCAAAATATTTTAAAATGAGTATATTTTATTAAGAAATTGCAAATAATCAGTATTGGCCGACATACAAACCAAATATCATGATCAACCAAAACCCATGTGGCGTTAGAAGATTAGCTTACTATTTCAAGATGGCGACGAAAGGGTTAATTTCGCCCATACGCAAAGTCAGAGTTGCAAACTTTTGAGTCAGCCCTCTTCGATTTTTGGAAATGCACTGGACTATGACGTAAGCACTGACGTTAGATACAACATGAGTATGACAATACTTTACCACTTACATGAAATATCTCAATGTAAGACATTAAATTTTATCAATGTAACGTGATCGTTCAACTTTAAAAGTATACCCTTAGGTTTCTGTGTTGTTAAATTTGATATTATGATTGTATTGTATAACTTCAAAGAATTATTATTGTATTTTTTGTTTATTTGATAAATGACTCTTGGAATAACTATTAGTAATTTTTCAGGGATCATTTTCATTATTAATGGTGGCACAATATGTTATAAAACTTTTTTTTGTCTGTATTGATTTATCACTTGTGTTTTTATTAAATAATTTTGAACGGAAATTTATTTGCTTATTAGAAAAAAAAAAAAAACACTGTCATATTATTTTTTTATAAACTTGCAGATTGGTAGTTTTTAAGAATAGAACAAATATAGTTCTTTATAGTCAAGGCCCCATTTCCTTGTTGCGATTATACTTTTACCAGTTTCATATGCTTTATTCAAATATCAAAATTTCTCAATTATGGGTGTCATACTGATGACGGTGAAATCACTATAATTTATAGTAAATTTTTACAACTACATTCACCATTTTTAGATTAGTAGACGAACGAAAATGGGATTCGAAAGTATACAATTTACAGGATAGTTAGTAGTCATTGTGATTATTAATAAACTGATTATGATGACTTTTGTTAAAACCTGATCATTTTAAGCTTCACTAATACGAAGTAAAGCTTAAAATTATATTGTTTTGTAAATTTTGAACGCAGTTAAGGCAACCATAGTTCAAAATATTTCGTTTTTTCGTATTAACTATATTTTACTCCTACCAAATTAAAGCCCATACCTCCTATACGCAGGACTTAATGACATCTATAACATTATGAGGAAATTTCAGAGCATGTTTCCTCAATTGTTATGCTCAGAGGTCCCCAAAGTTTTTTTTCTATATCAAAGTAACGAGCACTAGTTGGTATTTAGAAATGATTTCATAAATTTTATTATACTATGGCATTGTACTTAACTTATGAATACAAGCAGTTACCCGCTCTCACTGGATTATTCTTACTTCCACACTGTTTTCCTCCGTGTCCTATTAACGTTCATAAGGTACTCTTGAACTGTTTCCCTTAGACAATAAAGACAAAAATCAACCATTGATAAATACATTTTTTATTGATATATACCTCATTGTAAACGACGAAAACAAAGTAAAATAAAAAACTCATAGAACCCTCAACTTAAAACAATTTAATAAAATGATATATGTATATGGATCGTTTGGTCGAAACAATCTTGGTGCTTGCAATCTTGAACGACAATGTGCTTCAAAAAAATGGAAAGAAGACGAGAGTACTTAAGTAAAATATTTTTTCTTGAGGCATCCTAGCGACCTGATTCAAAGTATTACTCTGAAGAGACTTGTCTAATCCTTGGCCATGCTGTCCTTTTCCAAAATTGTCCTTTACTTTTGTCTGTCTGTCATATGGGTTAAAACAAATTTCTAATAATTGAAAACTAGTAAAGGATTGAAAAGCGAATGTAATTTTAAAAATTTCATACTTCTTGCACTTTTTATTGTATTATGTTGCCTTACTTTGTACTCATAGGACGTCCAATAAAAAATCGTTTGGCTTGGTGCTCCAACGTATCTCAATCATAAATCGATATCTTTCGAATTTGACACAAAATTTCTGTTTTTAACTACCGGTCTTCAAGATAATGTGATATTAATTCAGCCGACTGCAGAAGTAAAGTTTTGCAAATCAAATCAGCCATTAATCGAAGCGTGACATAGGTACTTTTGAAATACCGTGTCGTACATGAATGAAATATAAAGTTGTAGATCAAATTTTATCATTCAATAAATATAACGTTTTAAACGTTAAAAACGACCTTAAATAAAAAAAAAAAAAAAAAAAATATATATATATATATATATATATATATATATATATATATATATATATATATATAATGTTTTTACAGAATATTTTAGCTAACATAGCGTAACATAAAACTAGCTGTTGCGGCAAGCTATACGACGGAAGAAAGCATCGAAGCAGTGGGGAGAACAAAATGTGAAAAACAAACATATCCATCCCTCAAAAATAAATAAACAGTAAAAAAATAAAATAAAACTATAAAGAAAATCAAACCAGTTCGCTGTATAGTTGTGAGGAGTTGAGTTAGTTCATTTTATTCGTAAAATGTTTGTAAAAACATATTATTATATGGTTCTGTATGCAGTCGGAACGTTTTTATGGAGTGTGCTTTAAATGTAATTTATTTTATGGTATAGTCTTTTAAGAATTATACCGTATGGTTTAAAAATTGGCGAGCCTCTAAAATTTACTTATATATTATATCGATTAAAGAGCTTTTGTTACGTAACCAATAACCCGATGACAATTCAACCGCGTCAATACACCCTCAAATCAAACTTAATCCCATTAAAGCATGCCATAGATTAGATAGTACGTAGTATTAAATGGAATCTCGAGGTTAACACAAGAAATCCTTACACCGATGCTTGCTTGATCTTATAAGAACCTGTAGAACGGCTGTAATTTTCATTACAGGATTAACACAAGGGCCAAAAACTCTGCAGACCCGTAACTTGAATATATAAGGGTATGGTCAATTGGAAGTACACCTGAGTATTTCAATCAAAGATTTAACGTAATTAACGGAAAGTGGGAACTAAATTCTAATAATAATTTTAAAACCTTGTCCGTGAGAAAGTAAGCGTTCTTCGATTGTTTTGGTACAGTAGAACTTCATGTACTGAACCCATATCTTTGCAAAAAATGTTAAATAGTTTTTTTTTTGAGACATGCTCGTTTATTCAAAATTACGCTTAATTTTGTTACTTTATTTTTTAAATATGGTTGTTGTTTTTTATTTACTGAAATATTTCGCGTCTACCTTGCAGGAGCTTCAGGGGCCTTAGGGGCCATGTCTCCCCGTTTTAAGAGCACTGCGCTAGGCAATGCTTGCAAATGATTGTAATTGAAAAAAATTATTCAAGCAATTTAAAATTGGAATACTTTTAAAGGTACGGTTGGTCCAAAAATGTTTATACTTATTTCACTACTACCATGGCTAGAGACATTTCATTTCATTCTGTGTCTCGATTATGGAATGTAGAGGTAAGAAACACAATCTCTATGTTAAAAAAGTGATCCTAAAATTGCATTAATCAAGATCGTGTTGGAGTTCCAGAGGATCATGTATACATACAAATACAGTTAATATATATATACATACAGTTCATACATATCCATGCATACATATACGAGTGTACATACACTTACCCTCCGATACACACACTCCGCTATACGAGCGCCACTTTTTGATTCAAACAGCCCTAGGAGATTGTGTCTTTTACCCAAAGAAGTAATAATATAGAACCATAACGTGACCATTCAAACGATTGATCGTTATAGAGAGAGACCTAAAAAAAAGTACGCGTATCGCTGTCTTCGTCTGTCTTATATTACCTTTATGAAATACACAGTCATGTGTTTATACAATAATTCAAAATAATAATATTCGTGCTTTCATAGGCTGCGAGACAAGGAGGGAAGACGGTCCGTTTTTTTGGTCTCTTTTTTTAGCGGTCAATAATTCACTTATTACGTTTCGTATGCTTTTTAGCCTCAATGTTATATATTACGTCATCGTCTTTACCTCTACATTCCATAGACTTGATCCTATGTACCTCAAGTTGATATTTTCTAATAAGCTGAACATATTTTTATTAAGACTATCATCTCTATAAAAATGAATATTCTATGTGAGATACTTTTGAACTACACTGTAGTATAAAAATTATATATTTTATACGTTGATGATATAAATAATATTGTTGTATGTATATTATAATATTTATTTATATGTTTGTTACACACTGTACCTACTATAAGTTATTGTAGTAAAATGTTTAAGGGTTTTATGTGGTTGTATAAAATAAATCATTTACTACTGCTGGTTAGGTTTGGTTTGAGCTCTGACTACAGTGTACTATAAGGTAGATTATTATAATACATATATACATATATATATATACACATTAAACGTATATAGTATTATAACTTGTATAAAATATTACATATAATATTAAATTTATTACTGTTTTATATGAACAAACATTCATATTATACATACAAAACCATTTTTAATATAATTAATTCATTTGTGTTGTTAGGTTATATTATATACAATTAGGTTCAATATAATTAGAATCATCTTAATAGATAGTCACTTCCAGTAAATATTTTGATGTACCAAAAACACGTCGAATCGATTGTAGGGACTAAAAAAATGATTCCAATAATAAAATATTTATATTTAAAAAGTGTTTTGCAATAAATATACTCGCTTAAAAAATTGTGACATTAAAACACTTTAGAATCGTTCGCCATGAATCATGACGTCATCTGTTATGACAATTCTTAGTATACCAAAGAGATTATACAACCAGAGAACGTTAGGGCCTAAAATTGTGATTTGATGAATGAGAGAGAAGACTGCCAGTGAGTTTCTCCGTGTCCTTGTTTAATCGATATGTCATTGGTTACAAATTGTTTACATTATTGCAAGTAAATAGTTAAAAAACGATTTATGGAATATTATTTAATACATTATAAGTTATTCAAAAAGTAGAAACGTCAAAAGAAACTTTATTTACACAACAGACACAATACAAGCAGTTTAATTTTTAATAAAATTAATTTAAAGTTTTATTTAGTTTAATTATTATTTAAATTTAAGTGCACTTACATCTATCAATATTTCAATTACAATATTTCTGAAAAACCAATTTGTGTACTTAGTATATTGTGTACTTAGTAACTGCGGCTACATATTGATAAATTTCTGCATATCTTAGCATTTTGATGAACAGATAAACTTACATGATTACAGATTTTTTCATCAAGATGCCAAAATATTATCGTGTTTCGGCGTACATGGGATTTAATGCACATTTTGGCGTTTTTATTTGACTGCAATCGATGCTTATAACAGTTATCTTGATTATGTTCTTGTTTGAGGTATATTTCTGAGATTTATTTGAAAGACAGAATGCTTCGGGGCGAAAGTATGTTTTATTGTTATTGAGTACCTATATATAGAACTTGTTAAAAGAAAGTAAACTTTGGTTGATTTTGTATTCTTCAGTGGTGTCAAATATTTATTAGTTCGAGTGTTGATATTGCATATTTTTAAATAATATACACCCTATATATAAATATTATTATTTATGGTAATTGATTATGACACAAAGGTGGTTTAATAATTTTACATAAATTTTAACTTAAAATTTATTTGTTGTGGATTTTATCGTGTGCAATTATCACCTGGCTGCATTTTGATAATTATTCATATGAATGTGCATCAAACCTTGAGTTTTAATTTATCATAAAGCAAATGATTTAAAAATAATATTAATTAAATTCGCATATAAAAAATTGTTAACAATTTTTATAAAGGATGACTTTATTATCAGAGAGATAGAAATAAATAAATTTTAAAATTTCACAATCATTAAAAAAAGTGAATTGAAAAATACGAAAAGTTTTAAAAAACGCTTTATTAACACACCGACTAAAACGTTCAAAATAATTTTTATATAATAAAGTAAAATGAATCAATGTTAAAAAGCGTTAGATTACAAACTGTGATGATATGTCTGTTTAACACCACCCCACACTTTTTGACATTGAAGTTTACATAATCATTAATTTTATTTTGTATTTTCTTTAGTTTTGTAAACTATATTTGAAACTGGATACAGAAACCTATCGTTTACGCAAACCAAAAATGTATAGGGATTTCCGATAAGATTTTAACATAATAATAATATATATAAACATTTTTTCATGCAAACAAATACAATGTAATAAAATGATACTTCTTATTGGAAAATCCTATACAACGTCTTCTCGTGACCTTCACCATTCAGATTCCTAATTCGTGTCGTATGTCGTATTTTTGAATTTCGTTACGACATTAAGTATGATATTATTGTATTGTATTGTCATTAATCCTCAAAAGGTCTGCATAATTTCAGATCATTCATACAAATAATAATAAGGTATAAACAATGCTTTTGAAATAAATTAAGTCCAAGTTCACATAGAAAGTTCGATTGTTTATTTTCTCCCTTAAATGTAGCAAAAAATTTCTCAGTTTTCATTCTTGAACGCAAAATCATTATTAATATTAATGATTATAAATAAAAAGTAAGAAGTTACAGAGTAATCATAATCGCGCTGTATAGTGATTTAGAGGAAACACTTTAAGCAAGAAAACCCCTAAAAGATTTGTGTACCATATGTAATTTCTAAAGCTGATGGCTTACGAATAGTTTTCTTCTATCCTTCATGGAAATGAAGGCGTGGTTTTCTATTTTTTAACTAAAGTATTTTGTTATTAGTGATTTTTTGGTCAGAATTTTCTTTTATTTGCATTATTGTGGGACATCTTTAGTAAAAGAAAGTTGCTAAAATTTTTTCGTTTTGTTAAAAAAGTTACTAAGCACATTTCGATACCGTTATAGAGAGAGTGAAGAAAAAAAAAAACGTATATCCATATGAGTATAAAAAAAACCTATATATTTCTGTTGATTGTAAATACTTACAGGTCTTTATATTATAAAATGCCAACTTTATGTGTATATTCATTCGAGTTATGAAATTTATGTGAAATTTGCATGTAAATAAATAAAATATAAATGTATAGCTAGGTATATGTTGTATGTTTGGTCATAAATTTATTATACATGTTGTATAGGTAAATGAAGTAAATAAGATTTTATGATATATAAATTATAATTCTTTTTTTTTTTAACATAAATATACTTTTTGTCAGACATTTCTGTACAATATCTGTTCCACATGAACTAATAACCATATGAAAAATGTCAACAGGGCTCAGTGATGGTTTTTGAATTGTTGCTCTTAGGAAATAGAAAACTTGTCGTCCGTACATGCGATCTATCTCCACCAAAAATGTGCAACGTTTTCATTGGTCTTCTACAAGCTGCTTGAATAAGGGGAATAAAGACCATTGCGAGGAGCTGCCACTCTTGCGAGCGTCATGTATAGCAGTAGTGAAAAGCACTATAGCTAGTAAAATAGTTTAGATGTAGATAAAAAAATAGCAAAAATCAATCATATAGTTGAAAAAAAACTATCTCAATTTCAACATTAAGTGCAAGCGAGGAAAAAGGTTTTAGGTCTAAGTGTCTTTTAAATTTTAGTATTCTTATAAATTTTGACGGCTGTCAAATTTTGCCTCCCTACGCTTCAGGGGCGTATGAAGAGGCCTAAATCATTGAAGGGTAAATATTGTTACCAGTTTGGAAGGAGATTGGTGTCGATTTAACCAAGCTTGCAAACAAACACTTTCTCGGCATTCAATTAACTCGTAAAAAATGACATTATATCCAGCAAGGATCTGATGACTTTTATGTATATTATACCGTAACGATTTTACGTGTACTAACTAAGTATTAATTAGATTTAAACTTACTAGGTAGTATATTTATTATATGGTAAAGGAATCTGCCACAACCCCTTTATTTTCTTTCACCATCCAATCCTTGCTGTAAGTTGGAGGAAACCTTTACTCTCTCGACTGTTATCTCTACTATCACAAAAATATCAATATGAATTAACAAAAAACCCAGTTCATTGGATGTGTTTGATTCATGGACAAGGACTGAACAACTATGAACGGATTTTCCAATGCTGGGTCCCTATCTGACAATTTGAATATTATTTTGATCATACTAAACAAACTTGACCATTTTTCTTTTGTTGGATAACAGAGAAGTTGTGAAAGTTTGTATTTAAAATGTCATATAAAATGCAATATCTTTTGAGTGCTAGAAACTAAAGAAAAAAGAAACCACCTCACACTTTGTGCTATTCCAGTTTTCCTTGCTATGTATCCATGTATCCATATGTATCAAAATTTTTTAAGTGTTTGAACTTCAACACACGAAAATAAAATATATACTTACCATTATCAACATAAATTTCCACATCTGAACTACCATCTCATACGAAAGAAAATTTTTGGTTTGTAACTTATATATTTGAATCGAAAAACTCTTATTTATTCGAAACAATGCCTTTGTACTAACTTGTCTTTATAAATGAAAATCTAAACTTTATCAAGTTTATTTTTATCAGGTGCTTAAAAACGACGAAATCAAATAATTTAAACTAACTGCGCATTTCATCATTCGCTATCATTATGAAATTTTTTCAAATTTTTAGTTTCATATTTCTAGAATTTTAGCGCTTGAAGTAAATTTGAACTTCATATAAAATTTTACATTTTATATATAAACTTTCTACTGTAGGCGCTCAGTAAGTTTCGTATGCATTTACAGGTTCTACCGACCAAGGAGTGTAATTCGACGTATTTTGACCCGTTGAATCCGAATTTACAATTTGCTCTTCGCTCAGCGAACCAATGTTGTACCATTTTATTCTACATTAAAATCAAATATTTATTTTTTTTTATTCCTCTTGATACAGCGCTTGGTTTGAAACGTCCGTAGATTGATCAATAAATAATATTTTTGAAATTATTTTAAAGGTATGAATCTATATTTTAATGATATGCACATAAAAATACGTTTTATGCAATAGCAACAAAGCTAGCACGATTGTAAGTGCTAAGTTTTATCATTTTTGCTGTCTTTACCTATAGGTCGAAACCGAGCCTTAAGCGAAAGAAAATCCCACATAATTATAGTTTGAGAATCTTTTTATTTCATTCAAATCAAAAATCTCTATTAAAACTTGAGTTATTGCAACCAAACGCGAATGTTTTTACAAATTACTTATTGCAAATTTAACCTTCTTTAAAAATACATCTTTTTGATGAAAAACCAGTCCTTCCAGGTCAAAATCGGCAAAACTGAATTCAGGTCAAAATATTTGAGGTTTTTCTTATTTTTCGGCATGATCTGGTCGTTTGCCGAGGTCAAAAACTTTGATTCGACATTGTCTTTACATTGCAAACAACATATCAAAATAGCAAACATACCTGATTTAATGCAACGTTTACTCCCCTTTTCATGTTTAATTTGGTTGAATCAGAATTGATTTATACATTCGCGTTCGGTTGCAAGTACTTAAGTTTAAATAGAAATATTTAAAAAAATATAAAATATAAAGTAGAACAAATTTGCAATTTTCTCATATATAATTATGTGTGGTTTTGTTTCACTAGGGGTTCCGTTTCGACTTGTAAACAAATGGCGGTCCGGAAAAATGATAAAGCTTACAATCGTGCTAGCTTCGTTGCTATTCCAAAAAACGTTTTTTTATGTGCATAACATTACAATATAGACTCATATCTTTAAAATGAGTACCTTGGATATTTTACATTGGAGCATTTCGAGTCGGACATCCTATATCTATACTCAAAATCATAGACAACTTATGTAATCTTTATACTATCTTCTATTTATTAAAATGGAGATACATAGTGCATATGTGGATCAGTCACAATATAATATTATATTATACATTTTGTAAAATATTATTTTTCATCCTTGTTTGTATGTTTTTGCTATATAACATTTTTATATAATATAATGTACTTAGTTTAGTATACAATATAGCCTACCTAGCTAGCATGTAGCGTGCATGAATTGTTTACACGAGCATGTCTATAATCTCTAAATCAAATATTTTAATCATATAATATTATTTATTTGACAGTTGAAGGTGTAAATATGGATAAAAAGAATAAATTTACTTACTTATTATTATGTATTATACTTAGGTATTCCATAATTTTATTTTATATTTAAAAAATCTTATTCACTTTTGAAACACATTGTACTACGAGATATTTCTTTAAAAAATCTTGATACAAAAAATCCAAATCTCCCTCTTATATTGGTTTAAGTATTGTGTCAAGGTCATTTTCGAAAAAATTACGTGAATTGAGTGGTTATTTTTATTGTGACTTTTATATTTAAGGCAACATGTTGTACAGTTAGAAAGTTTGATTCGTGTCGAAAAATGTTTTTACAGTGACTCATTTTACTTTGATGTAATCGAACACTTTTGATTGGAGATAAGTGTGGCATGAAAATGGCCATGTTGAAAAACTAACATATTGAGTACATGTACTGAGATGGAGATGGTCGTAGAAAAATAATAAACGAAGAAGTATGACTAGTCACTGAAAATTGTCTTCACTTCAACCAGCCTGTTGACCGTCTTTTAGTTTATTAAAAATGTACGAGCGCCAGGGCAATTTTTGATAAAAGGCTTGATTTTTTTATGTGAAGTCGGACTAAATCTAAATCAATTCTTCAAAGTAGACATATTTAACATTGGTCTTATGGAAAAACGGTAGATGAATGATATGTTTTCATAGATTTCTCCAAAACTAGTCGATAGAAATTAAAAAAAAAAAACTATTTAAATTTACTTAAGTTAAAACCTTAATAAATTTTGTATAAGCAGGGTAGTGGGTACACAAATTAAAAAAATATGTATTTTCAATCCTGATGGTTAATTATGTTATAATAGCTTGGCAATATAAGACAAAAAGTAAGAATACAATTTTTCGAAATCTGGGGTAATTTTCATTCGTTCATTAACTAATAACAAAATTCTTCATCAAAGTTGAACATAAAGTACAAATAATTTCCATCAAATGTCTAAACTTGCCTCGGCGCTCGTACTACCTTAATGTTGTCGTTATAAATAATGAAAATGATAACTATTAGTATACCGTGACGTTTTGTTTTTAACTACAGTAAAAATTTGATATGAAAACATACAAATTATTTCGTTATTACCACTGGTATACGCTTACGAAAAAGTTTTACCCCTCCGTTTGTTTTGAACTCTACGAATCCTTAACCTAAAATAGGAGTATGAGGTTATAACCAACTACATATCGAAAAATACATTTAAATAGATACCAAGCTTTTTGATTTTCGTAAAATTGAGATTTAACTCAAATTTCTGGCTTTCGCACTCCCAAACATTTACATACCCATAACCGTTAGAGACTCATCGTAATCTTAATCAACATTATATATAGATAGAAGCTGTAACCATATTTTGATGAACATATTTCAATTTTCTAGTTCGTGAATATTTTGTTTCTTTTTATGTGAGCTTTTCTGACATTTTCGAGGAAAAACCCCGTATGAAAAATACTATGTAAAAAGATATTACTACACATAGTTTTCGACGAAGGTTAGCTATCGCTGGTCTTTAGACGTTTACATACATAAATACCCATTTCCAGTCCCGCAATCGTTTGGGATTCATTAAATTCTTAAATTACATTAATCATCATTTTTATGATGATACTATATTAAATATGTGAATTATTTACAATATGAAGATTATTTTGTAAATATGTACATATTTTGTAATAAAAATTTTTCTTTATTAAAACAAAAATTACCAACAAAAATAACGACCATACTAATTTAAAAAAATATTTTGTACAGTCAAATAAATTTTTTTCAGCTGATTAATTAATTTACTTAAGACAAATCATGCTTGACTGGAGCCTTAAAATAATATTACAAAATAAGATTCTCCAATCAATACAAGCAAACTATGGGTTTAAGATTTTTTTTAAATTATTAAACAATTTTTTGAACCGAGAAAACGTAACTAAGCTCAAGAATGCATAAAGAAAAGCATAAATAGTCTTGAATCAAGTATATTAATCTTTTTTTCAGCGCATGAGCGTCATAAATTGTACGTAAATTTTAATTAAGTCTCTTGAAGTTTGGAAATTTATATCTCAACATTTTTTGAATGGAAATTTTTTTGAAATGAGTATAAGAAAGTTTGTTTAAATCACATAATTGTATTATAGTTTAGTTCTTTAATAAAATATACTTATAATATACAGAGAATAATTAATCAAGTTTTAAAAATTGCAGAAATAAACAAAATAAATAAAAATTTAAATAAAAAAAATCAAAAAAGTGAAGAATGTCGAATTGATTCGATGTAGTTATTCACACTGACAGTCAATACTAATAACCGATATATTGTTACAACGATGATATTTGATGAATGTGTTTCTGATAAGTTATTAGGTGATTCATCATTTTTACAATGACGCTTTTATAATATTGTAGGTCATTTTTGTACACAAAGTAATCGATCATTTTTTGTTAGTTATGCCAACTAATATTCACTTCACTGTCTACATATGATAATGTAAACATATCGCTTGTCTATATGTCGGCTGTTTGATTATGTAAACAGTTCATGAAAACAAACATACTGTGTTTTATATTATAGTATAACGATCAACATTGTGAATTTTGTTACATACATTTAATGAAAATTTGATCAATTTACTTTATATGACTTTCAATCCAATCACTTTAAAATAAAATGTTAAAATATCCATAATTATTGCATATGCATTGTGCAATAATTCTAACACCGATAAAAATCATTTTAGTGTAGGGACGTGTACACAACTTACTAGCTATTTATAGTTTTCAAGATTGCCAGTCGAAAAAATTTTGATAAAAGAAAATAAAAGAATAAACTAAGAATATATTATCTTGTCTGAACTGCGGAGCGAAACTATAGACTTGGAATTTCTATCATTGTTTCCAAGGACAAAGGATTAACGCTGAACGGCAAAAGGATTGAGGAACGATTTTGCACATAGCAAGAAAAGAGGTAGGCATATTAATAATCTATCTTGAAAGTAATAAACCGGTGAAAAATGTCAGAATCCATAATATCGAATACAGCAATAATAAGAGAGTGAAAGGAAGTAAAATGCGATAAAGAATATCATAGATAAAATTATGTGAAATAAGTCAAAGAAAGAAAGCCAATGGCTATTTTTATAGACTAATGTGTTAAAGAATATCATAGATGAAATTATGTGAAATAAATGTACATGGTATGCAGATAAATTTGCATTTATTTGCAGACCAAATCAAGTGGACAATCAAGTAAGTGGGCGCATATAAAGACAAAAGGAGTATTGAGCACACGGTAAGACTTAAAAGTCTAACTATCTCATTTTCATAAACCTGATCGATTTTCGCCAAAGAACGACCCAAAGTGGGACGTTAAACATCAAAAATTTGTTAACTAAATTAGCACTTGAAACATAGCTAAGAACACTCTCCATTAAATTAACTTTCAAAAGAAACAAAAAAAAAATATCGATCATCCGTTTAGGCGCTAAGATGCCACAGACAAATAGACACATACACACACATTGGCGTTTATTTGCCCCCTTTACAACTTTGAGTGTAGTCGTTTTCTCATGAAACTAAATTCTACGACTCGGTATTTGAAAGACTTGCTATTCGGCGAAAATAATAAATACCTATTCACAATAACTGAATAATAATAAATAATACCTCAATACTATTCAAAAACCTGATCACGATTCTAGCTAAATATGGTGGAAGCGCAAATAAATACATAGCATATGGAAAGATGTAATGACATTCCTTATTTATATGCGCTTCCACCATTTTTGCATTTAATATTGTTTCTTAAATAATGTTCCGCTCAACTTCCTTAATTTTTTCTTTCATACAAAACCTTTCGATTACCTGAAAAAATAGGGGTTTATATAATTATGTATAGATATCTTGAAACATAAATTTCAGAATTGTTGAAAACTTTGCTTTAATGTACTATTTATATATAAAAATACTCGGTATAGGGATCTTAACTCAACTTGATTTAACTCGATCATTGAGTGTAAATGATATTTGATGGAAATGCATCTTCTAAATAATTGTTAGCTACATAAAACGTTTTATAAATTTTATTTAGGTAGAATATATATTAAAATGAAATATGAGCTGTTGTCATGACGTATCATAGTACACAGCACTTCTTTTATGTACTATGTTTGTCCTATACAACAGTCACTGACAGAGAAGAGGACACTGATCCTTTGTTACAAATGAAATTGATTTCTTGCCCCATTAGTGAACTAAATCCTGTAGGTCTGTCTATCTGTCTGTCTGGTATATGTGTATGTACTATGTGATGTCATATAAACCATAATGTGATACCTTAAACTTTATATTTATCATTCAAGTGAATAAGATATACATTTATATTTATGTGTACATGACAAAGATAAACGATATTTATGTAATATATTTTCTTGTTATTGTTATCTTTGTTTATATCATACCAAATCACTATCCATCTTTATTTACTTCCAGTCACTGTGACATATTTATGTTTTGCACGTTGGTATAACGTTTCATTCGACACACCACATTTGTCATTAAGACCCATTTGTTAACTTTACTGGTTTTCGTGATTATAGGTATGTGAAATTTTGTACAATATGTCTCCAAATTTTGTTATAGGTAAGCTTCTGGTTTATGTTTAACACCAGTAGTGCATTTCCATAGCTCTTTAACGGCACTCATTGTTATCGTTTAGCCAGCTTAACCACCGAGGTTAGGATTTAGACGTCAATGTCAATTGTGATAAACATGTCTGCCACATCTATCTATTACATAATTTAAGAAAATTAAATTTTAAGAAAGTGTCAACATCACTCAAAAATACTTTGTAATTCGGTTTAAGTAGTAATAGCCGAATTACCAATTTCGATGTCTACCTACTCTTAATAAATAAGGCTTAACTGGACCTAAATTGAACCAGCACTTTTTGCTAGTAAATTATTTTCAAATACCCTCCGATAAGTTGATTGTTCTTATTGTCTATACATTACTTATATATCTAGTTCAGTTTACATCTAAGCATAGGCCTACCAAGAGTATGACAGAAAACATGCGTTAAGCAAATGCACCCAAGAAAGAGGTGTTACAGACATGGTGTGGAAAGTTCGATACGCATTGAGTAGTTGTAAGACGCTTGGAGTTGTAAGACATACTTTTGCAATTTCGTATAACATCTAAAATACCTCTTACTTAGATGCATTGCTTAACGCATGTACTCTGTCAAACCCGTGGTAGATCTATGCCTAGATGTAAACTGAACAATTAGTATAGTATAAAAGAATAAAAGACAGTTGCTATCCTCGTTTGTCTGTTTATTCGCTAAATCTTTCTAAATCACGCCACGGATTATAAGAATAAGTTGTGAGAATATTTTGTTTAAACAGTCGGCATCTTTGCCATAACTACTTTTTTCTAACCCACCCAGTGATCGAGAACGTTAAGGTGCATGTACTACTGTTTGGGCTTGAAAATGAAACATTACGAATTCTAATTTCGGCAGTGGCTGTTTGTCAAGTATAATTCAGTGGGAGTTAAATATTTTAACAATTATTAATGGTAAAGAACGATGTAACCACTCATGCCTCATAAAGCTTTTCTGTCAATTTTCGTTAATAACTGTGAATATCTTCAATTACGGCGAACTTATTGACGTATCTTCTATCAAAAAGTCGATCAAAAATTAATTACCTACCAATTCCCAGGCTACATCAAATCTCCTTTCTTCAAATCACATAATAAACTTAACGCATGTAGTACAGTTTAACATGTAAAGTTTAAAAAAATAATGTTGTGGGTGGACTCTGCTGTATTATGGATGTTCTTGAAGCTTTGATGTGTGTAAAGTACTGCTAGAAACAAACCTTTAACCAAGGTATAAGTAATTCTTTTTTTACATTTTATGAGAGATTCGTACAGTTAATTTCAAATACCATTACCATTGAAAAAAGATTGAAAGTAGTACAATATTAAAAGTAAAGAACTGTAATTTTTGTTCCTTATGGCATAACTTATACCTTACTTATAAATAGACCTTCGGCTCAGCTGGGAGCTTGACTGGTGAGGTGTCTCACTGGGCAGATGTAAGATGAGTAATTATAATATGGTGACAAACTTAATTTTACTTTTTGCAGTATGGGTTTTTTAAATATTATGTCAAATAGAAAGTTAGATGTGGCCCAGGCTAGGTGGTCTACTTTAAAACCAAATTTCATGTGGACATTGAAAATAAACCCAACTGTATTGTGTACGTATACGATATCACACACATGATTTAGGCATCTTTTATTAACGAAAAATGGGTTTTTGTATGTATACGTTATTTAATTTAAGATTTATTATATCTTTTCATTCAAATAAATATTGCAATGTCAAAATGAACAATAAACCAAGAAATTATTGTTTGCATTTTTACTCAAAAAAAAAAAAAAATAATAATAATAAAAACAACAGCAGCAAAAACCGACATAAAAATATTTTAAAATAAAAAAAGAATAATTGAGATTCTACTTTTGTACCCCTGCCTGTTTGTCTGTATATCATTTGTTTCGGGCAATTATTCATTTTAATGCAACACTGTGAAACAAAATAATGTGTGCAAATAATATAGCAGAGACCTTACAGGAGTGATTTATGATGTTCTCAGTTGGAAAACTGTTGTTTGTCATAAATCCAGCTAATTAAAATTACTTTCAATAATCAATATATTATTTTTCATTTATCATTTGATGAAAATTAATTGTAAAATCTTTGGAAGGTTACGATTTTTATAAAAAAGCCAGATTGTTTTTTCCATTGAAGTATGTATGTACATATATCGCTGGCATGAATTTTACTCTTCGGCACTACAACTAGGCTCAAATCTTATTTGGTTTAAGAAATATATTCCATAAATTTCTTCCAATATTTCCCTCAGAAAGTTTAAAAAAATTAATAAATGAGCTGCGAGGGGTCGCATTTATCAATCGAATTGATAAATGAGAGACATAAAACGACACTCTGCCATAAGAATCAGCTTTCTAGGTTTTTGATCAATTGTTCATGGAATATTATAAATTACATCCCTCTTTGAAGCGTTCATACTTTTATACTAGCATTGAAATATAAGAGCATGGGGAGGTGGATAGATTTTCAAAGTTATTTGTTGAATGATAATTATTCTACTCAAAAATAATCTCTTACAAGAAGAATTCTTGAAAGGCAAAGTTCTCAATCGTGATACAAGCTATATAAATGTTTTTAGAGCCATGGAAAACCTATATCTGCGTTATGGGTTGATCAAGATGAAATTTGAACGCCCTGGAGAGATTTGTCATGATTTTACAAATTTATGAAAATAAAATTTCAATGAAAAAATGTTAGACAAACTTGCTACTGATTGTTTGGACTTTGACTTATTTTTCTGACGGCTCTAGAAATACACTTGAGTGTAGTTATTTTGATAACTTTGTCTTTCAAGAACAGTTCTACTTCCTTTGTTTTATAAGTTATTTCATTGTCCAAGAAATAACTCTACCATTGAATAAATAATATCGCAACCCGTTATCCCGTAACGCTATGTGTGTCGGACATGGCTTAGTAAATAGAGCAATATATTCAATCACCAAAAGCAGTAACAAATGCTTTTCCTTGTCCTCTACCCGACGTTGTATAAAGCAATAATAATAATAATAATAATAATAAGAAAACGAGTATCAATGATAATTTGTAATATTACTCTAAAGGGTTTGTAACTACCTGGCGATTCTTATTTCTTTTTTATCTTATACAAGATCAATGAGTAATAAGAATCACCAGGTCGTTACATTACATCGCCCCCTCACTCATCCTGCAATAGAAAATATTTGTGTTGCTTTCAAGCAGGAAGCTCGGATTCGATTCCCGGTGTCGGAACCAAAAATGTAAGAAGTTTCTCTTACATATGAATTCTAAAAAGTGGAGAGGAAATGATTACATACAACTTGATTGATATCTTGAAATATACGTTCAGAGGGTAATTTGTTGTTAGCGTAATCAAAGTAACATGTGCGAGATGGTAACCATGGATCTCATTGATCTTGCATAAGAACAAACAGAAATAAGAATCATCACGTCGTACAGATTCACACAATCTGATTAATCAGAAATCAATCAGAATCAGACAATCTGATAAATAGAAAAAATTCAAAAAAATCATTATTATCCTAAAAATTCTACCGATTGATTAATTTTCATTTATAACAAGTGAAAACAAACAATTCACTGAGTTAATTGTTTAAATACCATGTATAGACAGTGTTGATTATTTTGTCACATACATACATGTCACACATATATAACTGATATTCCCATAAAATACATACTATACAATTTGCGCCTAATTTGCGCTCTCACGGCTAAACAGTAGTAAAAAATGTTTCAAACAAAAGTTGTTTACTTTTTCATAAGGAACACTTTTTATATTTAAACTTCTGTTCTATCTCTAACGGTTTACAAGACCCAATTGACCTATGTGACCCAATTGATACCTCTTTTCGTTTTTGAGTAATCGTGATGACAGACAGAGGACAGACAACCGGAAATCGACTAGTTAGGTGATTTTATGTACAACTATACCAAAATTTTTTTCGTACCATCAAAATTTTTAAGCGTTACAAACTTGGGACTAAACTTGATATACTATGTATATTTCATATATACATGCTATAATATACATAGTATAATAATATCCCAAATTGCTGACTCTTCACTTAATATTACTTACAAAGTAAGTTTCAATTATAACCTAACTAATGCATGTTACAGCCAGAGAGATTCTTCTGGTTCCAGACTGAATAAACTCTTGTATTCAAACTAGGTATATAAAAAAAAAGATTAATTATAATTAAAACAAAAAACACGCACACACATACACATATATATTAATCTACTATCTTTGTTACTCTTTTTTTGTCAGTTTTTTTTTTCTTCATATTTTAATTTGTAATAAATCTGTCAATATAATATCTTTGTAACTACTTAATTAAATGAGTTTCTTTTGATCATTTCTAGATGTCTCAACGATTGGCACCTGTTAAATACATTAAATCTTTCAATATATCGCTTTAAAATTGTTTTGTATATGAACATGAAATTTTATCATGTCTAGAAAGATTTATACAATTTTAAAATAACACATAAAATTAAATAGAGATGGGATGAGACACCAACATTATAAGTGTTGCTGAAATAAACTGTAAGCGTTTATTTTTGTATAATACCAACACCATTGCTTCTTTTAAACATTAATTTAGTCAAAGAGTTGGGAGGAATGTTTTAACTTTCGAGGAACTTCTATAGTGACTTAAAATTGATAGAAACATGTTAACTAGGTTTGCACATTCATATATCTTGGCTAAGTTCACTCAAATCTTGCAAAGTTAGATTTTCAAATTAACTCTTCACACGAGTCAACATATCTGATCATAATAAACTTAAAATACTATACGATATGCGTGTACAAAAGATGTTGCCATAATACAAAAGGTCAAAAACAACTGGTATATTAAAAAAAAAATGAAAAAGCTTCTTATAGGAAGAAAATTTTAGTAGGTTTAGAAGCACTATCCACCATCATTTGGGCGTTCGAGGGCTATTGTACTCTTCTGAATTCCTAACTTACTTAAATATTTCATATCTTCGCTTTGAAATCGTCAGGTTTTAGCTAGGTTCATTATTTTCCGGTGCCAATTTACATTGCCTATTTGTGTAATTTAGATAACACCTGTTAAAATATCAAGACAACAGTTTTCTAAAGCTTAATTTTTGTAAAGATATTTATGATAGCTTTCGGCTATAAATAATGCCACAGTTGTTAATTTAATGTTGTTAATGATCAAACCATTCAAACCCAAATCAGCCTTCAAACTTTCAAGTAGAGCGACCACAAAGGAATAAAAGGTGAATGTTCAGTTATACTTTTTTTCAATTATCACCTCCGTGATTTAAAAATTGCCAGACTGACACCTACACAGTTGGCTTATTCGTTAAATTAACTAATCATTTTCATTCAAACCATCTTCATTCGGCTACGTTTCTCTTTTTCGTTTTTTGATAATGCACTATTTAATTTCGAGAAAGAATTGGTCACAGACAGAACAAAGCCTGGAGAACATTCGTCAGCAAATATTTTACCTACTTCGTACGATGTACGTATTTTCAGTTTATATTGATGTTATTACTTATTCTCTGTAGAAAACTCGAACAAAACGGTAAAAAGTACTAAATTTTGATGGGAGTTAAAAAAAATTTGAAGGATATTTATAGAAGGATATGGGGAGATGCTTGCATACATTCTATTGTAAAAATGATAGAAAATATGGATATGAAATGATGGATAGAAGGCAATAAATAAGAGTTAAATTTTGGTTTAGATGGGGTTTAGAGGCGGGATATGTTAGGCGGGATGAGGTTTGAGTACCTGGGGGATGGGCTAGCGTGTTGGCTAAACGGGCTTAGCAGGCAGGCTAACATAGTATAGGTATTAATGAATTGGAGTTACGTTTCCACAGGACAACATCTGTCGAGTCTGCTAGTTTGAGTTATAAGAATGTAAAAGGTACAAATTGATACAAAAACTCCTTAGCTACGTATGTGTATATAAATGAAAAGTGTGTAATTTAAATATATTTTATACAAAGACATTTTAATATACATTTACCAAGTACTAGAAATGAAAGATATATAAGTTTATGGTGTTGATAGCTTAACAACATTAAATACAACAGTTAACAAGTGAAAACAAACAATTGACTGAGTTAATTGTTGAAATACCATGTATAGGCAGTGTTGATAACTCTGTCACATTTCACATACATACCTACATATCTGACATATTTAACTGATATTCTCATATAATGCGCAAGTGTTGATGCGCACTCGTTTGTTTTTTTGACGTCACGTAAATAACAAAAGATACTCACTTTGATATTTATACATACTATAAAATTTGTACCTAATAAATGCCCTCGTGGGTAAACAGTGATGTTAACAAAAAAATGTTTCAAACAAAAGTTGTTTATTTTTTGGTAAGGAACATTTTTTACATTTAAACTTTTATTCTATCTCTAACGGTTTACAAGATGGGTACTACGGACCCATGACCCAATTGACCCATGTTGCTCATTTACGAACTTGACCTCACTTTTTACGTCCTAAACACGCTGTAAAAATTTCAGCTTGATATCTCTTTTCGTTTTTGAGTAATCGTGACCACAGACGGACGGACGGACGGCCGGACGGACGGCCGGACGGACGGACGGACAACCGGAAATGGATTAATTAGGTGATTTTATGAACACCTATACCAATTTTTTTTTTGTAGCATCAATATTTTTAGGCGTTACAAACTTGGGACTAAACTTATAATACTATGTATATTTCATATATACATGGTATAAAAAGTACATAGAAAATGTAACGGACATCATCCAATATATATATTTATAATATAAATCTGACAACACTTACACTACACTGTGTTTAATTTTAACTGACACCATTTAATTTTCATCAATTTCATTTACAAATTTTTATTTTAAATAAATGTTTTTAGGGTATTTAAATTTTTTTTTTTTGACAGCACTATTAAAACAAACAATTGAATACACTTCCAAGAAATGCAAACAAACGCATGCGTAAGTACAATAATATATAATAATGAGATTTTAATAACAAAATCTGTGATTAATAAATCTTTTTGTTTTCAAATCAGTTTTAGTCTGTTAGCATTCATGTATCTTGTTTTATTCAGTGTCTTCTCATTACAAAACTTGGATTCTTTAAACGAACGGTTAACGTGTAGAATATAACATATGCCGGGAGTTAGGAATAGCAACTTGGAAAACTCTACTGAAATAGAATCCTGAAAAACTTTATTGAATCTTCTATCAGGGTGACTTCAACACTTATGAGAATTTATTATTTACTTCGTTACACAAGCCCGGATACAACTTTATTAAATTAATTATTATTAATAAGCCAAGGTGGGGTTCAACCACTAGACAATCTAGTTATTATTTATCTAATTTTAGAAAATATATATCCCAGTTATTTTTTTAATTGAGTAATCAGATTTTACTACCTTCTATTTATTATACAATATTTTTCTGTTTTTATATATAAAAATTAGGTGTCACGTTGTTCGTCCGTTATGGACTCCTAAACTACTGAACCGATTTTAAATTTGATTTGCACCCCGTGTGCAATTTGATCCAACTTGAAAGGTAGGGTAGCTTGCATCTCAATTTATAGTCACAATATCATTTTATTGCAAATTATTATATTTTATTGCAAATTATTTGCCTATTATTTGACATTCACAATTATCTGTTAGCTCCAAACGATTCTAACAAATGGCGTTATCTGTTGACTGGATCGAGTAAGTATTCAATAGATGAAGCTTTGTTAAAAATACAAACGTTTCATATAAGCTACAACTTAATAGCATAACCACCACATGTTGCTGAGGCTAAGGTATAACCTAAATTGATTTATTAATTATCGAAATACAGTTAAATTCGATTATTCTTACTTTTCCAATTTTTGGTGTTCGCATAGCCGGCTAACCCGTCTTCGTTTCCGTCTTCGTTCTTAAATAATAATTTCATTGTATTAAGGGGTAACGGTAGTAGAAAATCAGATTTCATGTCCTCCCACTGTTCCCCTTGAATAGTTTACTACAATTTAATATAACAAGAACCTTAGTCACAGTAACGCGTGGCTGGGTTTGCTAGTTATACTATATATTTTAAACTACAAGTTGTTAATTAAAATATTATTGCATACCTACTTCTGTCTAGTACCCCTGCTTTATTTTCCTCGAACTATATCAAAATGACCTTAATGCGTTTTTCTAATTATTTATTAGTAGAACATGTTTTGTAAAATTAATTAATTGAGTATGTAATCAATTATTCAATAAATTTTTTAATATGCTAATGAGTGTGTGTAGCGGTATTTTATTACATAATACCAAGAAGAATTAAATGTTAAGAATAGAATCAATATGAATACAATTTAACTTCATGTCACTCAGGCAGCAAATTAACCGATGGTAAAAGAAGGTGGTTTAGCACTTGATTCGAATATATCTTTATTATCAATAACCGTTGGCAACGAAGAAAATTAAATAGAACATCTGCTTTTTCGACACAAGGCACTGAACAACAGGCGTTTCAAGAGGTCCGGGTTCGAGTGTTTTTTTTTTTCAATTCGTTTAATTAAGATTACTAGACAACATATTTGCCAACATTTAGTTTACGCTGTATGTATCATATTAAAATCGCCAATCATAATCGAGAGAGATGTAAATAAATATCGTATACATGATATAGAAGAAGTAAACAACGCTAAAAATAATTGTAGTTGATGTTATTTTTTGTGTTGTTTACTTTTATTCATGTATACGATATTTATTTACATCGGTTATGTTTTTTGGTAAAAAGTTTTATTAATAAAAAGACTAACTAACACCGGCTACTTACTAACTCTAATCAAAATAAAATATAAAATAAAAAACGTTTTGTATTTGATTAATAATAATATAATCTGTTATGTATTTACTATTAAATGATATCATGTTTTTTTTAAATAGTTTTCTTTATGTTAAGTTAAAAGAATATTTCTATAATAGTATAATGGAAGTGTAAGTTAGTTTAGTATCGTCTCATATACACTTTACAGTTCAATATTTCTTTTTAATGTTTAAATAAACATTCTGTGATTCATTTCCTATCAAACGGAGAATAATAATATTATTATTAATTCAATATCAAACAATGGTTGTACAAATTTGTACCAAGTACATTCGTCGGCATAATAAATTTTTTTTGGTACAGTATGTGTTAATTATGGTGCTGCATCCAAAAATAATTTCCATTTCCGATTATTACAACAAATTTTTTTGCAAAGCTCATTTAAAAAAGGTTAGAAGGAATGATACTGGCCCCTGAAATTGAATTGAAAGCTACTACTCTTTGAATTGTCAGTTTGCCTTTTTTGTCTTTGAAACATGTTTACTGTGCTGTCTTTTTCTTCTTTTCTTCTTGAACGTCCCTTGAGGACATTTTCGCTTTCAATCTTCTGTTTCCTGCATGTGTTATCACTTACTAATCCGATACTTAATTTGTTGAGATATAGATTAGGTTAGGTTATATTGGCTGTCCACGAAGGCCACACTTAGTCTATAGAGCCCATTGCGATACCATATATGTGTTTTACCACCTTTCCGTTGATAATTTAATTTATCAGCTCCTTAATTTCAGAGGCTGAGTGCACCTCCTTCATGCATAAACCATGCACTACACCAACCCATCACAACTATTAATTAAATTAATTTTTTGCGAAGGCGGGAATCGAACCCGCTACCTTAAGCATACCGCGGACGGAATTGGTTACGCCTTAACCAACTGAGCTAATAGGGCGAACTAATTGTTGAGATATGATCAGCTTATAATTTCCAAGACTGCGAGGTGCCCTCTTGAATCAACGTCTCCTTTATTAGCTCCCTAAATTTTCGATTTTTGAAATCAGTTTTGCAAGTAAACCTGATTTCATGGAAGCTTTTTAATATGTTACCCGTTTCTAATGGGTAAAAATCTATAAGAAATGATCTGTGTGGATTTTTTTATTTGCAGACATGTGCCATTTTTGAACATATTTATATTAGCTTCTTGTTGTATTAGTCCACAGTAGTCCATATTTTTGAAAATCATAGCTTTCTTATGAAGAATTTAGTTTATTTTTTATTTCATCAAAACAGAGTGTCCCTGAAGCTTAGAATAGAATGAATTTCTCTTTTCAATTACATGACTAAAGATCGGTATCCCGTTTATCAAATTTGAATATTACTTCTATACTATTGAATATATATTGAAACGAAAAGGTAAACAAACATTTAACACTTTCTCTAAAAGGTATTTAATCAATTATCTGAGTCAATTGTTTGTTTTCACTTGTTAAATGTTTCTTTGATTGAGGCTAGAGTCTATCGGGACGTTTAAAGTATTTTCACGTTAATATTTACAATATATCCATATTTCAACTTAGGTCGATATCCTCAGCCACCATTTTTAACGCACATATTAAATATAAGGTATTACTTAAAACGCAATTCAATCGTCCGCCAACGCAGCTGTGCCGTCTTTCGCCCGATCTGTCCTCGACGACTATCTATGCGGCAAGATAGTTTCATTATTGTACAAAGTTTACATTTACATAGATATTTGGTACAACCCTTATGTTTGACGGACAATATTTTAAAAGAACTAAGAATCTCAAATACATTTTAAAATAGGTAGTAAATAATATGCTTCTTTATCATTTTATACAACTAATACCAGTGAGCAACCAACAGTAGAGTAATAATACTAAAATATTATTAAACAACTTGAAAAAAGTGTGTAAATGTTTGATGTTTGAGAGAGAGGACTAAAGAGAACTGGCTTTGACTCTAACTCAAACTGTGTGTTTGAGTTTATAAGTGAAATGAAATTGAATGAAATGTTAAAATACATAAATTTTTAAAACAAATATTTATGTATACATATAATATATTTTATGTAAAATGATGGGGCTTTAGTAGTGAAGTCAAGTAGTTAATACTTTATACTTTCTTGATGTTTTTTTATTATAACTCCTTTTATTTTTTTGCGATACAGGATGGTCTCTTTAATATTAGAATTTGTGATCTACCCAGAAGAGTTTTTCTAAAAAGTTTATAACTGGTATAAAATGATAGGATTCTGTGCCCAAAAAATAAGGTGACATTGTATTTTTTTTGGAAAATTATTTATTTATTCTTCCAAATCAATTTCATCCCCTTCAAAGTAATCCCCTCCCGATGCAGTTCCGTCTACGCTGAAGCTTGAAACTACTCTATTGTATCAAAACGGTGTCCCCGGAGCGGTCTTTTGAGCTTGCTGAACAGTCTGATGTCGCACGGTGCCAAATTAGGTGAATTCGGTGGTTGCGGAACGATATGGGTTGAGTTTTTGACTAAATCACAAATTATGAGTGCAGTATGGGGTGGTGCATTATCGTGGTGTAAAAACACAAATTCATAATGCCCATTTTTTCTTTAAGTATTGTCTAAAACTGCATTGCATTTAAGAAACAATTGGAGAAAATCAAACGCGTTGTTGAAAAGTCTGAGGAAAGGGGGAAATGATTTGGCTTAAAAAGTAAGCGTAAATTAAATAGTAAGAAAACAAAATTGCTTCCCGTAATCTTAATAATATTCCAACGAAACTTTCTTCAAATTTTGCCTGAAAGTAGTTTATAATATCTTACAGGACATTTCAGTGTCTTTCGTTGCTTGAATAGCTTCCACCACATTTTCCCTGTCAATTGTTTATTCCAAAATAAACCATAAAATGAATGAAATGGGCATATATGACTTTTAAATTTATTTTCTCTTATTCAAATCCAATTCGACGTTATAAACATTTTGTGGGATCTGATACTCTGTCAAATCTTGATTAAAGAATGTGTTAAACTTGACAAAAAAGTCAAACTTTGACTAAAATCGACATATTTTCATAACTCTTTCAAAAATTCGTTGCGTGGTTTAGAAGGAGTTAGCGGATAAACAAACAGACGAGAAGATCGACTTTCTTTTATACTATGTATAGATTTATAAATATTATCGAAGATAATAAATGAGAACTCTAGGATATTTCGAAATAAATTTCGATTTTTGCCCCAATTTCCTAGATAAGTTTTTTGTATTTTATAAATACGTTATGTATGTTACTCGTTGCTAATTTGGTGGCGGACTGCCGGATAATAACTCAATAAGAGTAATTACGATTAGCTGATTCATACTGATGATGACTAGTTGGTAGTCGAAATACTTTTTTATAAAATACAAAAAATTGGTTTAGGATATTGGGGCAAAAATCGAAATTTACTACGTATAGATTATTTGCATCTCTTGTAGTTTAATCTTAACTTTCACCTGGGTAATGGACGATCCATACTTCGATCTTATCTGGAAAATGTGTAGATTTTTTTATAATTCATATTTTATAAATTTTATTTCATTAAAAATAAAGAAGAATACTAGGGTTAGTTTTACAAAATATCCGAGAATTATTATTGGGATTGTTATTTTAGAACACCCTATAACTAATGTATAAAATATTATGAAGTAACATCACTCGGTATGATGATGTGATGTTGGTTTTACTCCTCTTCTCTAACACAAGCAATTAACATAAAAACACCATGAATTGTAAGATTAATGTTCCGTTGATTTTATCATCGTTAGCTATGTTTTGTATGTTGATTTATATATTCATATTTTATTTTATAACTAACCAGCCACATTTTTAAATTGTATACAGCTTTTTTTTTTATTAAAAATTTCTTTTTGTTTAATTTTATGTTGTTGAAGGTATACCGCAAAAATTTGTCACGAAAGCATTTACGCAACATTTTTCACCAAAAATTTACATGCAACAAGAATTTTTTTTTAATATTAGGTATCATTTATTATTTAGAAATTATTGAATCGTTTCAATTTAAAAATTTGATTTCATTTTATAATAATTGGATAATAATAAATTATTGAACTTTCTTCTTCCTTGCGTAAAGAAAATAAAACACAGTAGAGTCTCGATAATCAGGAGTCAATAAAAACTATGCACATGCATTTTTCTATATAATGTACATATATCAATTTTAAATGATTGTACCCGCGCAGGGGTATGGTGAAGCGTGGAAAAGGCGAATGAAAAGTGATTATTGTTTGACTTTTAAATTAAGGAGTCATAGTCGACATTTTGATTACCATCAACGAGTTATTTTAGACATAAATTTCGATCCTTTTTTTTGTGAAAGCTTTTGTGTTTTCTTTTTAGTACATTGTAAAAAATGAAATATATGCTTTTAAAAATAATTTGCTAAATTTATTTATTTTGCTAATAGTTTAATCTCTTCTATTATTTAGTATTATTTGCAAACTTGAATTATATGGTTTAATAACCGTTTGTGTGTAAAAACTAAATTTTCAATTGAAATTTCTTAATCAACCATACCCAAATTTATGTGGCAACCCATAAATACTTTGAAAAAAATATATAATAAATAAATACACAAAAAGTACCATCACACATAAATAAAAAATTATTTTGTGAACACAATAAAAACTTATCACACAAATTATAAAAATATCTAAACATTTTATTTTTTGTAGCATGTTTTTCAGATGTTAACTACCTCATATCTATTTACCGTGGGCCCCTATCTACCCCATGTACAATGCAATAATACATATAATAGTAACCCCTCACTTTGATATATTAGTAGAATACCGCCGTTTGTTATGTAATAAAATATTATAAAACATTATTTATTTATTTAGTAGTTTTGTTATTTTGTTATTTTTGTTAAAAGCTAATTTATAGCTTTGTATTTCAGCTGACAACTTTACTTATTATGTATGTTATTGTATGAGAGGAATATACAATATGTTCCAGAAAGATTAATTTAAATCACAGGACTTGAGTTTCTATGTGGAGCAATTACGACCATATGGAGATGATTATATTAGAAATAACAACAGAAAATATTGCAAGTCCAAAGGTCATCTTTCTAATGGGCGAGAACGCAAAGAACAAAAAACCTTGTAGATTCAGGTGAGAATAGTTCTTTGCCTGTTTCACACAGGGTGAAGACTGTCGCGATTTGGACAAGCAATTTCTTCAGATTGGTGACAATGTCTTTGAATAGATAAGAATGAATTAACAGGCTATGCTTGTCTTCTAGCAGCTTGTCTTCACTCACTTCGGATGAATGTCGGTAAAGTTTCAATAAGAAAGTCGGCTGCGAACTTGCAAATTTCTAATGTCTCTCATTTTTTACCCACGTTATGAATGTTAAGTAGTCAAGTGATGTAATTAAGGTTCTAGTTACGGGTATTAACAAAGCATTAGGCAAGACAGCACTACTGTTAATTTGACTATGATTATTGTCAATGCTCCGACTTCATAAAGTCTAATAATTCTAGCGATTATTATAAGACGATCAGATAGACGATATTATAAGCACTGGTAGCTTTGTTAAGAACTCCACGTTTCACAAAATTGAAATTCCTAAATATTTGTAGTATTTAAAAAATAATTTTTTTGTATAGTTTTTGATCGCTGTTATCTCAAGTATTTTGTAAACTAACTCCAAAATTTGTTTAGTTCGTCAATCGCTGTTTAAAATAATCACAATTGAAATATATTTTCAAACCATCGAATTTCGGTTTTATTAAACAGCATCCGCCTGCTTCGTTGGTCAATTTCAACTTTAAAAATAAATACCATCACGTTATAGCAGCTCCAACCCACTTTTCCCCGTTTAGAACTTTCCTAAAAATTTAGTTTACTTCCATTCCTTTAAGAATTAGACATCCTTTGACCTGACTTGAGCCACGGAGCCCGCTGCGCCAGCAATTTAGTATAGGAGTTAGTTTAAAATGTATAAGTATATAATGGTTTACATATTTACTGTAAGAAAAGTTGTTTTTTTCGTTACATTTTCGGCCACCATTATTATAGCTAATTATAGTCTTTGACCTATTCTGATGTATAAGTTATAATTCTGAAGTTTCATCAAAATCTATCTTGTGGTTTTTGCGTGAAATCGTAACAAACATCCATACATTCTTACAAACTTTTACTACTATAATATTAGAAGATCTAGAAGAAGATGGAAGATAGAAGACGGAAGATAGATATTTCTCGAAATTAAAAAAACAGCAACCATTTGTCGATCAAATTCATTTGAGAACATACCCCATGACATTCTGTACAAACTATTTACAGACCCTTCTTGTTCATAAAATTTTTTTATATTAAGAATTTACATAAAATGTAGGTATTTAAAAATTATATTATTAACCAGATTACCTGAAGAATAATAAATTATCATTTATTGTGTCATTTATTTATGTACTCATTTTGGGTAAGAAATAGTTTATACTCTGTTCCATCAAATTGTTTGTTGTAAAAATTAATACATTCTAGAAATAGTGATTTTTCGATTTTCTTGGTGTATTTATCTAACGGAGGCCTTTGTGAAATTAATTCAGAATGTCTAAGTTCGTTTCAATAAACATTTTTCTTAATTAAGAGAATATTATTTTTTATTTCCGATTTGGATAAAAATCATTTTCTAAATCGTGAGCTCAAAAATGTATGTGACCAAAGCCTTATATAAAGGACGATATCCTGGACCAATTTGAGTCGAATTCTAAGAAACTCCCAAGATTTTCGTGTTTTTTCTAGTTAACAAAAGTTCGTGGGTCCTTAAAAATCCAAGTTTCATATTTCATCTTCCAAAAAATTTTTTGGGTACGTACTTTACTTAATGATAATGATTCGTTAGAAAATAAAAATTAAATGCAAGATAGGCGCTGTTATCATTCAATTTTGTTACAACAAAATAATATTACACATAATGTGGTGACATAGGCATCTCCTCTTATGGGTAACATGCAATTGGGAAGATTTTTAGTAAAGATGGACCTACAAACCAATCCGATTAAACCAACCTGACACCTGATATACCCATATAATACATACTATACAATTTGCGCAAAATTTGCGCTCTCGCGGGTAAATAGTGATGCTTACAAGAAAATGTTTCAAACAAAAGTAGTTTATTTTTTTATAAGGAACATTTTCTAACTTTTGTTCTATCTCTAACGGTTTACAAGACCCAAGATCCAATTGACCTATGTTGCTCATTTACGAACTCGACCTCACTTTTACGTTCTCAGCATTCAATAAAAATTTCAGCTTGATATCTCTTATCTTTTTTTTAATTAGGAGATTTTATGAACACCTATACCTCAATTTTGTTCATAGCATCAATATTTGTAAGCGTTACAAACTTGGGACTAAACTTAGTATACCTTGGTATATTTCATATACATGGTATAAAAATATTAACAGAGAAAATTCCATCGCATTTGATCATAGCAAATTAGGTCATAGCATTTTATATTTGACAATCTTAAATAATTGATGCTCAGTTCACCAAGGCTTCAGCTACCTTTCAAACATTGCATTCCAACGCAATATATTGTTGGATAACGAATCATGTCTACTATTTTTATTTCAAAGTGGAAGGGGTGAAAGTATGTAGAATATCATATGTGCGGAACATTCCTAGTTTTTTTGGAATTTTAAAGTTTCTTAAATTAAAGCTTTAAAGTTAAAACTGAAATTTCTAAGATAAACAGTATAATATTTTGTAAATAGATACAAATTAAAAATCCTACAAATTATTTTAAATATAAAAATGAAATTGGAAAACGATATAATTTATATGTGCTGGATCACCTCCCCACGACTATTTTTGACTCAATAATGAATGACTAAACACAACTAATATTTCTTTCAACTAAATCCACTATATATATTATAATAAAAACCGAATCGAACCCATACAACACAAAGACATAAGACAACATAGTGTAAATAGACTCTGTGTAGCTATGCAAATGACAGCTGTCCACATTTATAACAATGTAATTACACCTTTTTAACTTGGTGTTCATAAATTAAAAACTGAACTCAAGTCAAGTTAAACCAAACCCAATGTTAACACAACCTTTATCAAAACTTTATACTTTATACTAACTAGTAGTATTTTATATTTGAACTACTAGTACTAGGGGAACGAATAACCATATTCAAAATAAAAATACATAAATTTATTTTGTTGTAACATATTAATAGATATTTTTTATAAAGATTTATATCATTCGAGTCAGGAGGTATGGCATGTTTTAAATTAATGTTTAGTGCTGTACCGGATCTACCATGAAATTGTTTGGTACACGAGAGATTCCATAACATTAAGTAATTTCGGAATTGGGGCTATCAATTACATTCATTTTTTAATTGAGCGAAATTGCTACAGCTCAAGTATTATCGTTTGTCTGCTTGGAGCTTGGTAACTATACAAGCTCGTATCTGGGAGTTTTTCAATTATAGTTAGCGGGGGGTTTAAGTTTGTTAAACATGTTATTACTTTATAGCAACGATGTAAGCGAATAAACGCAGTAAGGCTTTCTTGTCTGATGAGTTTTTTACGTTGAGCAAAATGAGTCTAGGTCTTGGTATTACAACTACTACTCTTATATATTAAGCAAAAAATCCGAAACATACAGTTTTATCAAAGTGATTAGATCCTTAGAAAATTCTATCAAAAAGGTATTTATTGATACTATTCAATAATCTAAACAATTATTAGGCCCTGAAATAAAAAATTCCAAAATTTTAGGTGGAATTCAAAGTTTTGCTAAATATTTTGAAAAATAAACATGTCAATGAACTGGCATCATCTATGATTTAGTAACATTCTAGACTCTTGCTCGTAAAAACTAGATCTTCGCGTTTTGTTCAATCCTGGTCTCTACTCAATCACTTTTTATTCATGAATAAAGAATGAAGTAATAAACAGTCGTAAAAACTATTGCGTCTACGAGCAGATCGGCAGTGGTAAATAATCCCATCCTGTTTGTCTAAATAAAGACAAAGAAAATTGTTAAATCAAATGGTAACTATTTCTGCAAAGGCGCAGTTCTTATTCATTATAGAAGACAAATACGTTAGTCCCGAAAAAAGAAAAAGAAAATTAAACAAATACATATTGAAAAGTGCTTGTATCTAACTATATCTTAGCTGTTCAATACAAATTCCTTTATTTAAATACATATTACTCCAGAAGTTGTCTATTGGACCATGTAAGTCATACTGGACTCGAGCAGACCTGCCTTTTATGATTTTGGTGAGACGACGAATATTTGAAACCTATGCCAAATTTACAGGGCCCTCTTTAGTTGCTTAAAAATGGCCAAAATACGGACACAGCTAAAACGGGTTCAACAATTCAGCTGATTAGCCAACAAATTAATAATTTTGTGCACCAAAAAACTTAAAAATGGACAGCCTGCTTGTGTTCAGTTATAGTTGCATACGAATCGTAAGAACATAGTCTAGACTCTAGAAAATATAAAAAGTTTCAAAAATTTATTATTTACGCTTGCATTACATAACTGAAATGTTCACTTAATTGAAAAAAAGTTGATAATCTTTAAAACGGGGAACATTTTCCCCTCAAGATCGATCATTTCGATAAAGCTTGTTTTGAAAACAAAACAAAAATCATATTGAAATGGATCTTTTCGTTCGGGACCCAATATGAAACGAACACCTATATTTTGAATATATATTATAATTTGGTGAAAGTGTTGAGTATATTCAAAGGCAAAATAGATATGTTCAATAGACTTTTCTATGCTTCCACCTGACTGGCCATTCCTTCCGACTGAATAAGAATTCATTTAGTATTGCTTTAGTAGCTGTATTGGAATCATTGAGAAAAAATCCTCATTGCCAGACTTCAAACACTTGGAAATGACTTGTAAAATTTATAGATTATTTAAAAACGTCTCCTGTTTTGATGGCAATATTTTTTATAAAATAACTGTAGAGAAGATATTTTTTGAAGTGTTAATATAACACATAACGTAAAGTATAAATGTTAAAGTTAATTAGCGATGTAATGTCTTAAGTACCTTCCTTCATATATGAAGGAATTTTTAAGCAAACATCTTGTCTTTGAGCATAAACGGATGGAAGATAGATACGACCACATTTCTTTCTTTTTTATTTGTTGTTTGTTTGACTATATCTTTATTTAATCAATCGAACAAGTACCTCTCTTTTTATCATTAACTACCAGGTAGTATTTTGAAAGCTAATTCAGTAGCAAACTTGTTTGTTTAATTCTTTTAAAAACCAATGAGAAGACTGACAATTAAAGCCCTATTTATATGACTCTATTTTATAGTTAAAACTAGTGAAAACAAATAATTGACTGAGTTAATTGTTGAAATACCATGTATAGATAGTGTTGATTACTCTGTTACGTTACACATACTTACATGTCACACATATATAACTGATATTCCCTTATAATACATACTATACAATTTGCGCATAATATGCGCTCTCACGGGTAAACAGTGATGCTTACAAAAAAATTTTTCAAACAAAAGTTAATTTTTTTATAAGAAACAATTTTTATATTTAAACTTTTGTTCTATCTCTCTCGGTTCACAAGATGGGGAAAACGGACCCAAGACCCAACTGACCAATGTTGCTCATTTACGAACTCGGCCTCACTTTTTACGTCCTAAGCACGCTATAAAAATTTCAGCTTGATATCTCTTTTCGTTTTTGCGTAATCGTGATCAAAGACGACAGACAGACAGACAAACGGAAATGGACTAATAAGACTCCACTGTCCGTCCGTCATTCCGTCTGAAATTCGGACATAGTGTGTATTACTAACGCCCCCATAACAACAAATAATAAAACTTATTCGTGTTGTATCTTGTACGATGAAACGGAACGCTTCGTGCGCGTCCAACTCGCACTTGACTGGTTTGTTGAACTTGCGATTATTTATTCTCTATTCTACTATTTTTCTATTCTCTATGCTCTAAAATCGCCTTTCAACTGTCCAAAATTAAGTATTATATTATCGTATTATTATCGTATATACTTTAGTATCATATATCGAATTGTTGGGACATATTGAAAACTTATTACTATTGAAAAGTTCAATATTTGTCCAAACAGAAATTCATTTATAATTGAACATGAACATTGAACAATTAAGGCTTTGAAAGCTCCAATTTCAATGATCAAATGAAGCTCAAATCTAATATAGGATAGAACCATTACAAATTTAGGAAGATTTAATTTTGAAAATAAAATACTGATCATTGGGAAATATTAATTTGGGAAATATTTTATTAAAATTTCATGCAAAATTTCTTTATTCTTTAAAAGGGATTAAATTAAGACTGTTTTGCCCATATTTCAGCAAAGATGTCAGGGAATCCCTGATCCCCCCTTAAAAATTATTTTGTACCTTTAGGCATAATATTGAAATTAAATTTTATTTAATTCAACAACTCGTTATCACTTGTAACTTGAGGGTTTCCGTTCCTTGGTTATTGAATAGGCTAATATTTTTGATGAAAGGAAAATAAATATTCACCGATCGCAAATATTCTTATAAAGCTACTTCAGAGCCTGGCAAGGGTGAGCGTAATATATATAATTAAATGTATTATATTTTATTAAACTAAAAATAAAAAATCGATATTGTCACGAAAAGCTTAAATCCAATTATTAAAAATACTGTGGATGTGTAGGTATGTAAACGCACGAAATAAAAATAATAAATATTATATTGAATATATCCGATTTTTATTTAAATCCATTTGTTACAAATATTTTTACCAAAATTAATTCGAATTGAAATATTTCTCACGGTAACGCTTTAACTTGAGTACCCATACTGCAGCTGTATTAATGTGTGTTTAAAAAAATGTAATCTAAGTAAATATTAAAATATTAATTAAAATTTAAAAAAATTCATTATCATAAGCTACATTTTATTTAAAAAATAATTTTCATATTAAAAATATTTATGAAAAATAATATTAATTTTTTTCTATAAAAATAATTTACATTATAGCTGATTAAAGTAAATATGTAAAATAAATTATTTTAATAACTAAATACTTTTTATTTACAATAAACATTTTTTAAATTATTAAAAATTTTATTCTTGTATACAATTATATTTCATATATTTGCAATAATAAAAATATTATTTTAGTAAGACTTTACTGGTATACTAAAAATATTTATGATACACGAAGAACTTGGCTAATGTTAAAAATCTAGTCTAAAATGTAGTTCAACACAAAGGTGACGAGGTTAGTTGTTTGAACATCAAGATGATAATGGCTTGATATATTACGATCTTAGCCGATGAAATGGCCGAATATCAAAAAGTAATTTGACGAATGACAAACTTTCGTGAGGTGATATTTTACTTGGGAAGTTTTTATTTTTATTTGATTCATTTGTGTACTCCCAAAACTTGCCAAGTAAAATATTTAATAAATACGTACTAAGGAGAAACTTACACCAATCATTTTCGTACTTTAGTAAAAAAAGTTAGGCCTTTATTAAGGAGGTGCTTGACTTTAACCTCAAAAATACTTTGATTTGTTAAATTCAAATTTTGATGTTTTATAAAAGTTGTGAAAAAATTCTTACGTCATATCATTATAGGGTTGGGAGGGGGTAGGAGGTTAACGATTTTCTTACTTTCTCCTATAGGGGTGGTTGGATTGCTTACGTAAGGCATAAATGCTTCCTTACGGAAAAGTTCCTTAATAAATTTATATCATTCATATCAATTTTTTTTCGAAAAATGTTCTCCCCTTTTTCACAGCTTTTTTGTGCTGACGTAATTGAGTTTATTAGGATTGTGAGACAACTACGGCTTATAATACATTTATGTTTTGGGTTAGATGACTAACATTACCGATCGTATATCTGTTCTATATGTTCTTGTTCTAAGCGTTTTACATATGAAATTCTCGGTTGTTTTTCGCGGAATAACAAGTTTTGCAAAAGCTCCCTCAAGCATAATGCATTCATTAAGTATTTTGGGCGTGTTTGGAGATTATTATATATTATATTGGTTACTATTTTACTTTCAGTTTATATGGGGTTATAATTATACATTTATATAATTGAAATTATTCCTGCAATGACCGACGCTGCGTGGAAAAGAGCAAACGAGTAAAAGTTTTCATAATCTATTCATTTTCACTCTATAATATTTTTTATATTCATGTACTTATACATATAAAATGAATAGTTGGTAATTGGCTATTTTAATTTATTCATTATACAGCCTTAAAGTAAGGTATTCTTATTATTATTATCGAGTAAAACTTAAGTAGGCAGTTAAGTTCACGTAATAATAATTACTTATTATACGATTTTTAAATTCAATACAAATATAATGTGCAGCATAAATGTTTAATAAATAATTGCAAGGCAATGACCTTCGTTCACACCTGTAACAATCATCAAGGCTTTTATTTTTGCATTATAATGGGGGCTTTTTAATTAATATTTATAGCCGTTTCTTTTGAAAATCCGAGACAGGTTGTTTCATGTATAACAGGTCGTAGGTAAATTCATCGAATTTAAAAAAAAGTCAAAAATCAAAGCAAAAATTTAATTTATCTTTTATAAATTTTAACAATGCAAAACCCAACCCAAAAAGTTTAAGGATAACAATTATCTTATATTTTTTCTTTAATCAATTATTCAGAATGTTATTGTTTAATTAACGGTATAATATTTATTATAAACGATTCAAATATAATTTTTTTTCATTACTACTTCTTATGCAATAAAATTATTCATTTAGTCCAATTCAGTTTATTAATCAGAATAAAATATTAATAAAAATCATATAAATTCTAATTAATGTACATTATTTCAATTCCAATAGTGCTTAGTTATAATAATAATATTAATAATTATTAATAATTGTAATAAATATGTTCAATTCAAGTACACTATGAAAATAAGTTATCAAAATCCATTTATTTTATGATTTATTATAATTTTATTTAATGAATGCCACTCATTTATAACATGTAATTACAGGGTGAGTCAGAATAATTAAAATTATGACCTATGTACAACGATAGGACAAACTTAATAACCCCATTCAAAGAATGCCGGCTAGTTATTTATTTTCGAACTCAAATAAAAAACTTAAAAATGAGAAATCGCTTCATTTATCATCTTCGTATCTACAAGGATTTATTTGAAATTTATTTGATCGCTTCTTTCAACAATTCTATCACGTGTACGTTTTTTAGTTTTAATAGTGAGAATTAGAATATATTTATTTTCTATTTATTGAATTAATCTTAAATTGAAACAAGCTGTCTTTTTCTGTTCTTGAAATAAACTGTCGATGCTATAATGTAATTGACTAATTGATTGTAACTATGAATGAAAGAGACATTCAACTCAGACCTTCCGTTGCGTTGGCGATCTTTAAGCGAGAATATAAAGTATCGCTAAGCGTTTCCTTCAATTTTCAATATTCCTAAAGTTTGAAATTTTATTATTAATGATGTTACCAACAAATGTTCGAGAGCTGCGGAATTTTTGGATTTATTTAATTCGGTCTGAAATACACATGAGTAGATAGGGCCAAGAGGCAAAGCTTTCTCATAAAAATAAAATCAATTTAAATCGAATAACAATTGAATGTGTCTTTTCATGTTTTGTAAGTTTTAGAATTAAAATTACTTTTTCTGAAAATTCTGTACATATATGTCACTTTCAAATCAATGCTATTAATTTATTGTGTTGTTTATTGTTTTAGAAGTAATTTAAAGCTTCATTATAAAAACATCTCAGTAAATTACAAAAAAAATTTAAAATTTGTGAACAAGATTTTTGAAATTCCGAATTGAAAACCTTGACAATATTTTACATTTTGTGTATTTTTTTGAAGGCAAGAAAACATAATTTAAAGTTTATTTAATTGAATCACCCAAAAAGGTGTATTTACACAAGTGAAATTGACAAAATCTAAAAACCGCCAACAAATTTTGCGGATATAGAACCCTAAACTCGTACTTGAAACATATATAAGAACACTCTATATTAAATTTCCTTTTCCTTAAAGCATTTTGAAGATCCTCGCCAATTTTTTAGTTTTTTTCGGGAACCATAAGATAAGAAGAACCGTAGATTGGTAAATATTATACTATATTTTCAACGCGATAGTATGTGACGTATATGGTAAGTTTGGTAATCGGCAAAAATAAATCCGGAAAAAATAGATAGAAAATTTTAGACTCGCAGTATTGTAATTACGAGTTGGTTATGTTGGGTTTGTCGGCTATAGAAGAGTTGGTTGGATTCCGAAGTTTTTAGCCCTTGCGTTCAAAAATGGGACACTATTACAGAAATTTTTATTCGATTTATTTTACGATGTCTTTGCAGATTTAAAATGTGTCGAATACCAGTTGAAAAGTGTCCATTAATAAAGTATGAATGGATTTAGCTACAAAATTATCCCCAAAGTATGGGCCCCAGAGAAATTTATGTGCTTGACTAAGGACTGCAATATTTGTTAACTGTTCTACCCAAATTTGTTCATATTTCAGCTCAAAATGAAGCTGCCTGCCTGAATTAAATTTCGATTTTTGTTTATCCGAAAATTCCAAAACGCCATGCCTGATTTGTAGCATCTAATACCGTCTTGCTTTTGGGCCGCTTTACCGTTTAATTTTTGCTATTTCAGCAATGTGAGAAACGACGTAGCATTAGTAAAAACAAATAACTTTTTTTATAGATAGAAGTTGTGATTCCGACACATGAACAAACAAATACAAACAAATGATGATGTAGGAAATGTTTGAGCGTTGTTTGCACTACGTTTCACAGTGACAATGATTCGAGAATGTGTTTATTGTTGTTGATGTTGTTTTGTATTGTTTCTATTTGTTGTTCAAACAATCATTTGTTAAAATCTCTACTAACAACGCATACATACCTACTTAAAATCAATAATTTATAATTGTATTATTTAATCTTTAATTTAAAGTTAGTAAATCAAATGTTTATATTTGATATATAGAGTTCTTGATTGGCATTGGTCATGGTGACGTGACGTATGAAAAGCTTTACACATATAGATAATCTGTGAATGGATATATTTTGTCTAAAAGTTGATTGTCTACTAAAATCTAAACAATTATCAATCAGTGTTTGCAATTTGTATGTTTATTTGTAACTTGGTAAATTGGTAAAGTCTATTATTTTAGTATGTTATTAGGCGCAGAAACAAAACACTAAAAACGTTCAAAATTCGAAAAATTTGAACAGTAAATCGGATTTAATAGTTAGTTAGAATTTTATGACCTAAATTGTTTTAAAAGAAATTAAAAATATGCAATTTGCATTAATAATATGCATTTTATAATTGTATTTTAAATTAATCGTAAATACACTAAATTTACAATTTGGTTTCCGAGGTACCTGGTGCCCAGGGTAAACGGTATCCTCGTCGTCTCGTGGAGTTTTCTGGAAATTCATCATATAATCGGTTCAAACTCCTTTTTCGGGGGTTTTTGAAATCGCTGAACATGAATATCCCCAAAAACCGTGTAACGAGTTTGGACCCAATATATAACGAATTTCTCGATAACTCCAGGAGAAGGCGGGAATTGACGTTTGACCTTGGGAACCAGGTACCTCGAAGGCCAATTCTGACGCGATATTTGTGTTCAGCTATCCCAAAAATCTTCGAGTAACAAGTTTGGAATCATTTTCATCACTATTAACCGAATTGTGAATTTAGTATGTTTACAGTTAATTAAAAATGCAATTATAAAATGCATCTTATTTATGCAAGTTGCATATTTTTAATTTCTTATAAAGCAATTTAGGTCATAAAATTTCTTGTAAAACTAATCGAGTGCCAAAACCAAATTCAAATTCGACTAACTGTTAAAAATTTTCGAACTGCATTGCTTCGTTTCTGCGACTATATATGACTTTCATTATTATGTCTAATATTTTAGTCCTTCAGTTATAATTTCAGTCAAACAGTATTGAACTATATATATCTATGGTATTGAACAATCATTATACTGTGTGTGTCGAATATCATGCCCAATATGAATTCAAAATCAGTATTAATTAATATTAGACGAGTAGACAGGTGGTTTCAGGTGGAAATAAATCGGAATTAACTGAAACTTTGAGATATTGTTTAGGGATGGTTAATTAACATTTTCTCAAGTTTTCGACCTCGAGGACCCTGTGCAAACGAGGAGGGGGGGCAACCTCCCGTTTTACTCTATAACTTTTGTTCCTTACGTCCTACGGTAAAAGCATTCCATTACTTTTATGTAGAGTACAAACATATGTGTATGTCAATTCGTTACTGAGATATGGTGCTTCGAAAAAGGGAACAATTTCCAAAAAAGGCTTAAAAATGCCAACATTATCATGAGAATTTTCGAGGTTGCCGAATCCAAATCCAAACTTAAAAATTGTGAAAATACAAACTAGCAGCCGGCTTAGTTTCTTGCCAAAAAATCATATTTTGAAAAATAAAACAAAAATAAAGTCAGATATCTTTCATTTATTCTTAAAATTTCTTTTTTTGACTGTTGCGTGATGAAAGTGGTGGTGGGAGGGAGAGGTATTTTTAAAATTGTAACTAAAAACGGAAGAATAAGGTCATGACTCTCGCTTCCGTTTCTTGCTCGTTGAAAATTGAGGGTAAAAAATTCACTGCCGATCTTCTAACTCACTTCCAGTGTGCCTGCATTACCAAAAAAATTCGATTGAAACTGCTTTATTTTAGGTCGCCGGTTGTCGCATGGCAAAATGATTCCTCTAATAATCTGATTCATTTTACCGCATATTGGAAGACATACTGTAAATGCATTTTCAATGCCTATAAGCATTATACAAAGTACTGAAAAACTTGAACTGAAATTTGTATAGAATTAATTATATGTTTTTTTTAGCAAGTGATATATTACCTAGAAGTACATAATATGATAATATTTTAACTCTAACAGACAGCTATGCTATCTGTTTGATTATCAGTCAATCAATTGAATATAATAGACAGGATGTAACCTTTTGTTTGTGTTAAATTATTTATTAAACATTGATATTACAATAAAGTAATAAATTTTATATTAGAACTATATGTCTGACAATAATGTTTTTTATTGAAAAAAATACCGTCAGCTATTGTAATTAATTTTAAAGAGTTTTTTTAAAAATAAATTAAAATTCTAATTTATTGAAATAATTCAAGACTAAATTATCGTTATCAATTTATTATTATGTACTGTTTGTAAGAACTATGTTATAAAACTCTCTGAAATTCGAACAAACCAACCAAAAAATGTAATAACTGAATGTGTCCTGTTATCTATGTTTCAATTATTAAATTTTTTGCTAAAAATAGACACAAAATTCGAAAAATAGAATTTTTTTATAGGTAATTTAGGATAAGGTAAATATTACTTTAAAAAATAGTTAAGAGTGCGTCAAGTTAAAAAATAATCATATTATGAATTTTAGTCAAATTTGTTATGTAGTCTACAATTTTTCTAATATTAATTAAAAAACCCAAAGTTTGAGTATTAACTCTCCTTTAATCTTCGTTTGTATATTAATTTTAAACAAGGTTATTTTCGACCCCTTTCAAAATCGGTAGGAACAATGGAAACATCAGTTAATGATTTTAATTTTTTAATTATAATTTGATAGTAAAATATTTTGTCTTTTAATTTTTTGTTATTTTAAATTTATCGAAAATGAGTGTAAGACATTCAAATAACTAAAGTTTTAAAAGGATTTGATACGACGAAACTTGTCATATATTTTTTATCAATGAGAACTCTATTAATAAATTGTGCAATATAAAAATTTTTATTTTATATTGATAAATTTCACATTATAATCATCACCAAGATTCACAAAATTCATTTGATCTAAAATCCCACAGTATCTATCTAAAACAGATTTAATTATAACATAATTATTTTGTATGAATGTGAAGTCAGAGTCAGTGACCAAATTACATGATATAAAATAAAATGAACATTTAATAAATATGTTATTAATAAAATATTATTTTATATTTAATGTGTCATGTCTATAATGTATCACCATCAGTCATCTTGTCCGCTTAGCTTTTATATACCAAATGCAACAAATATGTTTTGTTTTCATAATAATAACTACATGCTACACGTATATAATAAAAAAAGAGCCGTATTTATAAACAAATTTTAAACTATGTAACCAAATATGTTGAATCCATAAATACTATCATCATTAATAATTTTAATTCACTAATTCTTATTACTTTAATCGAATACTCAATTTTTGCTTAGATATCATGAATAATTAGAAATATCTTTCATGTTTAAATGAGTTTAAATTTAATTATTTCCTTATCTTGAGTTCTGTCAACGTGATTCTGTCGCTCTTTCATCTCTCCCGTCTACAACCAATACTGTTTACATATCAGTAAAGTACATTATATCTAATAAATATAAAATTATAAAACAATTATAAAAAATAATCATTCAATTTATAAAATGTTCTTGTAAGACATTGTAGAAAAAATGGAAAGTTATTAAGCTACCTATAATTCAAAAAAATCGCATTAGGTGGAGAAGTCGGCGTCGTATAGATGGAAACGTTAGCCAATTATACAGAGCCTGAAGACTGTACTTCAGTTATCCACGAAGGTCAACTTGCTGAATATTACATATTGTTTATGAAAATGCATTTCTAGAAGAGTTGGGCATTTATGCCATAGCAATGAAGAAACAAACTTCTCGAAAAGATTTGTATTTCCATAAATCTAAAAGCGAACTAAAATTTGTGGCATTTGCTATGAATACAACTGTGTTTGAAATAACATTGTATGTAGGTATAGATAGATAGACTGACTGACTGACTGACTGTATATGTAGAACCAAACAGTTTTAAAATATGTGTGATCAATTACAAAACATCAAGTACTCATAAATCAATGTTTATAATATAATTAATATAATATTTATAGGTAGTTTTACAACATCAAGTCTATAAAACAGTTCAAAGCAACACTCTCATAACTCAATAACACAACGAAATAAAATGGTTCATGGACTCACATCGTAGCTTTGTACAGCTTTATAGAATATCCGTTGTTCAAACTTTTAGGATAGTTTCATTTATTAGCTCCTCAATTTCAGAGGTTGAGTGCACCTCTTTCATGCATAGCCCATCACAACTATTAATTATATTAATTTTGTTGCGACGTATGAACTGGTTACGCCTTAACCAACTGAGCTAATAAGGCGACGATTTAGGATATTAAAACTCTAAACTAACTAAAGTTTTCCTCTCAAAATTGTTTTACACACTCAAATATTTTATCTGACTTGTCGTTTCTTGCGTTGGTTTATGTCTTACTCCATCAAGAATTGAAAGTTTGTTTTTTAGTCAGATCAATATTTTTACACCATGTATATATGAATTATATCAAGGTATACTAAGTTTAGTCTCAACAAAATTTTGGTGTATAGTCTATGTCATTAAAAATGCTCGAAATAAAACATTCTAAGTGTTACTATTATAACATAATATATGATGGAGTACGCTTAGAATGTTTTAACTGTTGCAATTTTTATGGAATCAAGTATAGGTGTTCATAAAATCCATTTCCGGTTGTTCGCCTGAAGGTCTGTAAGCCTGTCATTACGATAATCAAAAACGAAAAGAGATATCAAGCTGAAATTTTCATAGGGTGAGTTTATGTTCATAAGTAACATACGCTAATTGGGTAACATACGCTAAGCTCGTAGGACCCATCTTGTAAAGCGTTAGAGATAGAAAGTTTAAATGTAGAAAATGTTCCTTATAAAAAAATAAACAACGGTTACTTGAAATTTTTTTTCATAAACATCACGAATTACACTTGAGGGAGCAAATTAGATTAGAACATTATATAGTATGTATTATTTGGGAGTATCAGTTGTGTATGTGACACAACAGTCGCCTTATAATACACGATTGTGGTTATATAAGAGTGACTAACTTTTTTTACTTATGTGATGTAAAAAAACAAACGATTTCGTAATCAACACTGTCTATACATGGTATTTCATTAATAAGTCCATGGTTTGTTTTCACTTGTTTAAGTTAATACTAAGAAGTTATTCACGGGGCTCTAGCTATTAAACAAAGAAATACCATGTTTCTCTCCAATGTTTAATCCAGCTAGGTACATACCTTGGGATAATCTATTAGAAGTTACTTCGTAAAATTTTGGTACCATTATTTAGAATTAAAATACCTCTTTTCATTGAAGGATTAAAATTTCCGCAACCGACTATCTATTACTGTAATCATGTAATAAAAACATGATATAATTTTCCTGAAAGTACTTAAAACTGCAACCAATTTATGAATTTACTACAATCGTTTTCAATTGGTTTCGTCCATAAATAGTTAACCATAATTAATAAATTATTTTTTAGTTATTTAAATTTAGTTAGTAAGCGAACTTTTGCATAATGGCAGTTGTACAGAGGGTTTGAGAAATAAAGCAATGCACTTGTTAGTTGATTGAAGTGAATCAATTTTAAAAAAGGAAGGTTCATAGTCGTAGTAATAGTTGCGAATAAGCCTATCGATTAGGCCTTTGTAGATGTTTAATCTATCCTCTGAACCTCCTCCACTGCAAATGCGGTTGCTTTTGAGGTACAAATATAATTTTCTTTTTTTTTTCTACATCTCACTTCTAATAAATAATAACACACAATCAGAAGGTAAATCAACTTTTTAAATTCCAAAAAAGATCGATTTCAATAAGTATTTAATGTATTGAGATTTATTGTAAAATTGGAAAACGGTAAACTTTTCAATGATACCGATATATACACAATATACGGCGTTAAAAATTTTATGGTCATGGTATTTTTCGAGATCATCCTGAAATTTTCACATCGGAGCTCTAGTTTGTGTCACTGGATTCTTGAGTAACGCAATATTTCACGTTCAAATCAGTATTAATTCCTAGGCCAGCAAAAGTAGAAAGGTTCAGAGTTATAATTCAACTTGTTTCCCATATTTCTCACCGGCTATTTTTAAATAACTGGTCTCCGAGAAAATAATAAACGCATTTTATAGGTATAATTATTGAAAATTTTTACAAAATGAAATTAAAAACATAACCGTGTTAAATGATACTCATAGTCATGAAGGTTATAGAACAGGAGAAAGATCGCTATGTACTAAAGCATTAGCGTACCTGTCCCTAAAAATTTGTAGAATTTATAATTCATTTTTAAGCCACCAGCCGCGCTGTCATCAAGAAGTAGTATCTGTGAAGTTAGCTGTTGTTGTTAGCATAATGTACAAATTGATATATCATTTGAAATTAGCGCACAACAGCCCGCTTTTATTGATACTACGTATTGATCGCAGCGCCTCACTTATTTTATCCATATTTCGGGGACAATATTTTCTATAGCGATTGTTCTCCTGCCTATATGCTTCATGGTATTTTACTATGACTTGTGGAGTGGAGCACAAGTCACAGTATTTTACTATGACTTGTGGTATGGAGCACAAGTCATAGTATTTTACTATGACTTGTGGAGTGGAGCACAACCCATAGTATTTTGCTATGACTTGTGGAGTGGAGCACAAGTCATAGTATTTTACTATGACTTGTGGAGTGGAGCACAACCCATAGTATTTTGCTATGACTTGTGGAGTGGAGCACAAGTCATAGTATTTTACTATGACTTGTGGTATGGAGCACAAGTCATAGTATTTTACTATGACTTGTGGAGTGGAGCACATGTCATAGTATTTTACTATGACTTGTGGAGTGGAGCACAAGTCATAGTATTTTACTATGACTTGTGGAGTGGAGCACAAGTCATAGTATTTTACTATGACTTGTGGTATGGAGCACAAGTCATAGTATTTTACTATGACTTGTGGAGTGGAGCACAAGTCATAGTATTTTACTATGACTTGTGGAGTGGAGCACAAGTCATAGTATTTTACTATGACTTGTGGAGTGGAGCACAAGTCATAGTATTTTACTATGACTTGTGGAGTGGAGCACAAGTCATAGTATTTTACTATGACTTGTGGTATGGAGCACAAGTCATATTATTTTACTATGACTTGTGGAGTGGAGCACAAGTCATAGTATTTTACTATGACTTGTGGAGTGGAGATCAAGTCATAGTATTTTACTATGACTTGTGGAGTGGAGCACAAGTCATAGTATTTTACTATGACTTGTGGAGTGGAGATCAAGTCATAGTATTTTACTATGACTTGTGGAGTGGAGCACAAGTCATAGTATTTTACTATGACTTGTGGAGTGGAGCACAAGTAATAGTATTTTACTATGACTTGTGGAGTGGAGCATAAGTCATAGTATTTTACTATGACTTGTGGAGCGGAGCACAAGTCATAGTATTTTACTATGACTTGTGGAGTGGAGCACAAGTCATAGTATTTTACTATGACTTTTGGAGCGGAGCACAAGTCATAGTATTTTACTATGACTTGTGGTATGGAGCACAAGTCATAGTATTTTACTATGACTTGTGGAGTGGAGCACAAGTCATAGTATTTTACTATGACTTGTGGTATGGAGCACAAGTCATAGTATTTTACTATGACTTGTGGTATGGAGCACAAGTCATAGTATTTTACTATGACTTGTGGAGTGGAACACAAGTCATAGTATTTTACTATGACTTGTGGTATGGAGCACAAGTCATACTATTTTACTATGACTTGTGGAGTGGAGCACATGTCATAGTATTTTACTATGACTTGTGGTATGGAGCATAAGTCATAGTATTTTACTATGACTTGTGGAGCGGAGCACAAGTCATAGTATTTTACTATGACTTGTGGAGTGGAGCACAAGTCATAGTATTTTACTATGACTTGTGGAGCGGAGCACAAGTCATAGTATTTTACTATGACTTGTGGTATGGAGCACAAGTCATAGTATTTTACTATGACTTGTGGAGTGGAGCACAAGTCATAGTATTTTACTATGACTTGTGGTATGGAGCACAAGTCATAGTATTTTACTATGACTTGTGGAGTGGAGCACAAGTCATAGTATTTTACTATGACTTGTGGAGCGGAGCACAAGTCATAGTATTTTACTATGACTTGTGGTATGGAGCACAAGTCATAGTATTTTACTATGACTTGTGGAGTGGAGCACAAGTCATAGTATTTTACTATGACTTGTGGAGTGGAGCACAAGTCATAGTATTTTACTATGACTTGTGGTATGGAGCACAAGTCATATTATTTTACTATGACTTGTGGAGTGGAGCACAAGTCATAGTATTTTACTATGACTTGTGGAGTGGAGATCAAGTCATAGTATTTTACTATGACTTGTGGAGTGGAGCACAAGTCATAGTATTTTACTATGACTTGTGGTATGGAGCACAAGTCATAGTATTTTACTATGACTTGTGGAGTGGAGCACAAGTCATAGTATTTTACTATGACTTGTGGAGTGGAGCACAAGTCATAGTATTTTACTATGACTTGTGGAGTGGAGCACAAGTCATAGTATTTTACTATGACTTGTGGTATGGAGCACAAGTCATATTATTTTACTATGACTTGTGGAGTGGAGCACAAGTCATAGTATTTTACTATGACTTGTGGAGTGGAGATCAAGTCATAGTATTTTACTATGACTTGTGGTATGGAGCACAAGTCATAGTATTTTACTATGACTTGTGGAGTGGAGCACAAGTAATAGTATTTTACTATGACTTGTGGAGTGGAGCACATGTCATAGTATTTTACTATGACTTGTGGTATGGAGCACAAGTCATAGTATTTTACTATGACTTGTGGTATGGAGCACAAGTCATAGTATTTTACTATGACTTGTGGAGTGGAGCACAAGTCATAGTATTTTCTATGACTTGTGGAGTGGAGCACAAGTCATAGTATTTTACCATGAAGGTTATAGAACAGGAGAAAGATCGCTATGTACTAAAGCATTAGCGTACCTGTCCCTAAAAATTTGTAGCATTTATAGTTCATTTTTAAGCCACCAGCCGCCCTGTCATCAAGAAGTAGTATCTGTGAAGTTAGCTGTTGTTGTTAGCATAATGTACAAATTGATATATCATTTGAAATTAGCGCACAACAGCCCGCTTTTATTGATACTACGTATTGATCGCAGCGCCTCACTTATTTTATCCATATTTCGGGGACAATATTTTCTATAGCGATCGTTCTCCTGCCTATATGCTTCATGCTCATAGTTATGCTAAATAGTTGTTATTGTCATTAATAGACGAAGAATTTAAAATGTTTAAAAATAATTCAACATATTTGATGATTATTATCACAATACATTAGCAAAAAGTGAAGAAAAGGATTAAATTAATCATAAATAAGCATTTGTTACTCCTTCTTTATTTAAAAAGGTTGTGTAATAAACGTCAATAAAATCTTAACTTAACAGGCTTACATAAATCTGTCTTAAAATTTATTAAGCATAAAAATAAAATACAAATCGTGTATTTGAAATAGTTAAGTAGTCAAATAGTGAGCTATCAAATTTGAAAATAACTGATGACACAATATGTACGCAAAATAATATGTACCTACGGATCAATTTAATTGAACGTAAAGTGAACATATTTTACCTTTATTACTCCCTGGATATATGTCATATCTTACAAGTATATTATTATTAATTGTGTTCATAAAATGATCAACATTTTATGTCTGTCCGTTAATACGATCAGTCAAAGATATTATACCTTAGGTCGATGGGAATTAACATTTAAAAGAAAATTTTAAATACAATAAAATAATAGTTTAAATACAAATGTTCATGAATGTTTGAACAAATCATGCAAATTATTGAACACTTTTATGAAAATGAGTTTTTCTTACTCTGCCCCACATGACAATTATTGGCTCATATCGTCAAAATGAGTCGAATTTTTAACGTTTGTTAAGAAATAATAAAATTGGAATCAACTAGTTCAGTAAATAAGCAAAAAACCGGCGAACATCGTCGAAACGTGAGGTTTGATCGTGTGGCCATAGAACCGTATCTTTACGATCGCAACCAAGGAACGAGTTGGTATCATATAGCATTTAAATGTCCATAAGCTAATCTTACAAATAAAAAATCTAAAAGTAATCTAGTCATTCAACGGAAATTACCTCTCACAAATTTGGAACAGAAAACTACAAAATTATTCAATTCAAATTAGGGGTGGCAGGGGGTTTACCCATATCTGAAATCTTATGAAAAAAAATTTCTGATCCAAATTTGTGAAAGGTTAGAATCGATTTTTTTTACATGATCTAAAGTGCATACTTTACTTGCAACCATTTATTTTATACATGAATATAAAATGTCATTAATTTTAATTAATTACATGTATAGTGTATTTATGTGCTAATGATATGTATTTTTTTAATGGCTAAACGCACTAAAATGTCAAAAAAATTTAAAATACAAAAATACAACGAAAAAGTAACATAATTTAATTATTTCCGTTTCTAATAAAATATATACATTTATATATATCTATCTCACTTTTAAATAAGTGTATAGTTATTCGAATGCATGTATAAGTACATGCGAGTAGAAAAAAAATGAACTAGTTTTTAATGATACTTCGAAAAGTTACTTTTTTAAATTACTCAAAAGATATAAACTGAAACTTGGAAACTTAGCTAAACCAATTGTAAATAAGACAACCAGTACGTTATGTACGAAAAACATTGTTAAAAATTACAATCGTAACCTTGCAATCCAGGCCCAGGGCTACATTTTTAACATTGTTATTTTTACAATGTTTTATTGTAAAATTTATTGTCTGCATTACAATCTTTACAATATTGAAATCGAAGGAATATTTTTTTTAAGTTTCTTATTTTGAATATCAATATACATATTGAACTCAGTTCTCTGCTAGCATAAGTTAAAGAACGAGAATTTGCTACGAAAAATAGGTAGTCTATTTTGTTTGACCTGAAAGGTTTCCTTTCCCCCTATATATGCCTTCACGGCAGCTCCATTTGTTTAGCACCCAAAGTTCCGATATTTAGTCAACCTAATTAGTTATAATTGGTCAGTAACTCTTATCCAATTGCTCAGGAAACCTGCCATTTCTATTAGCAGTTTGAAATTTCAAGTTCAACTTTTTTAGCACTCAAAGTTGCGATGTTTGAGGTCTGAAAAAGTCAGCTCAATTGATCACGAAATGGTCATAATGCCAACGATGGAAAATAAAAAGTTAATATGTATGTGATGTAAATTTTTTTAGCACCCAAATTTGCGGTATTTGGAGTTTAAATAAGTCCAGTTGGTCATAATTGGTCAGTAACTTTGATCAATTGGTCAGCAGTCCTACCACTTCTATTAACAGTTTAAAATTTTAAGGTAAACTAAATTTTTAGTACCCCAAGTTGCGATATTTGATGTCTCAAAAAGTAGGCCCGATTCTAACCAAACGCTATCAAAAATTAGATCAGTCTATCAGAATGGTTTGGCTGATTTATTTAGACTTTACTTTAGATTTTACAAAAATTGCAACTTCTGGTGCTAAAAACAAGGAGCTCTGACCGGCCGCATTTTACTCCAGAAAGAATGGCCTTTATGACTTCAACTCGCGACCAGAAAATTTTAATTTTTTGTTCGGAATTTTACAAATACAAAACATGAGGCAAAGGTCTTACGCAAGTTAGTTGAATTTTTTTGCTTCTGACATGTAATGATACCCACATTAATTTTCTGGTTTTTGTTCAACGAAATAGCAAACATGCATTTTACAAAATTTTGTTGTTGTTATAATAATATGTATTACAAAAAAACCCATATTATAATGATAATATAATTATTTAAATTTATAAATAATAATAATTTATCATAATTACAATTTACACCTGGATGCAATAACTTAATGTAAAATATTGTTACAAAGACAATGTAACTACAACGGATATGGTCATTAGAGTTTTATTATTTATTTATTTATTTAAACTACTTTTTAAACAAACCGAAAGAGAATAATCGACTCAAAATATTCTACAGAACTCTAAACCAATTTATTTCCTATAAAATTTATCCACACAATTATTTATCCATAAAATAAAGCGAAGTTATATTTGCAACAGGTCAGCAGTTTGTGTAGACGTATAGTACTTAGGTAATAAAGCAACGCTGAGGAATGGACATGTTGGTAGGGTTACGCTTTTGTTAGCTCTTAGTTATTGTTTATTAAAATTGACAGATACGATAATTCTTTAAAAAATGTATCATTTTTTCATATTTTATTAATGCCATAAATAAAAGTTATTTGTTTGAACTGAAAATAAGCTTTGGTTTAATGACCAACTAATCACAATTTAAAATAATTATTCTGCTAGAAATTCATCTACCTTTGTTGTATGAAGTAGGTTAAAAATAATAATTGATAGTTTTGTGATATGACAATATATGCAAATTAAATTTGTAGTGGTGATACGTGTTTCTCGGAAACTGTCTATCCACATTAAATTAATTAGTTTTCACAGTGATATGAAGATATGAAATAAATAAATTTGATAATAAAAAATCGGTGAATTTCAATGCAATATTGTTAGTTACTAGCAGAGATCCGCCCGATTTGCTGGACAATTTCTACTTTAAAAACAAAGACTATCTCGTTACAACCACCGAGTTTCATCAAATTCCAAAACAAAATTTTTTTTTGCGTTTTTCTCGAATTTTTTAAAGGGGTACGTACCTACCCCTTAAAAAATTGCAAAAAGTCGAGACATTTTTTTTAATCTCCGATTTCGATAAAACTCAGTATATAAGGTAATTTTGATCCAAAAAGTACAAAAATCGGGTGCATTTGATGACTGATCGAATAGTTTTTGAGATACGGGCTAAAATCGATCGATATATTGCGATATATCAAAAACTCTGCATCCAATCATTCAATTAATCTGATTTTTATACTTTTTGGGTCAAAACTACCCCATCCACCGAGAGTTTTTCTCGATTTTAATAAATGATAAGCAGATAAGAAGATACAGCAGAATTTGCTACTACTACATTCTAGGATTTCTCGAAACTTTAGGCATTTTTGATTTTATACCAAAATTTCACAGTTCATTATTGCAACATTTCAGAGTTCATTCAGAGCAATACGGATGTAAAATATAGAATATACGTCAGATATACAGGACAGCTGTCATGAATATATAGATTTTTCCCTCGTTTTCATTATTTTACGTTTATCCCAGGGTTACATCTAATTTTGTCAGGAATAATTTCTATTAAAATAAATAAATTTAGACTACGTTCTATTAGTTGGGACTGCTGTTAAGCTAATAAAAGTAATAATAGCCGCCAATCTGGGTAATATTCATTTCCGAAATATTTGCATGATTAGTATTGAAGTGAAAACTTCTTTTAGCACGAACAAAAACATGGAACTCGAGTCATCGTGATATCACATAGTCACCATACATACCACATTGAAAACAACATACTTATAGTATAACTAGCGACCCGTCCCGGCTTCGCACGGGTGTAATACAACGTTGAAGGTGCAATGCATAAGAGATAGACATATACCATCACGGACTTTTCTGTAGACCTTTTCAATGTGTACAATACTTAGTACATTATTTTGATAAAACTATTTACCATAGCAGCGCCATCTATTGATTACTTACTCAACCCAGTCGAAAGGTATCGACATCTGTTTGAATCATTTGGAGTTAACAGATAATTGTGACTGTCAAATAATAACAGACAAATAATTAGCAATAAATTAAAATTGCGACTATAATTTGAGATTTAAACTATCCCATCTCTCAAGTTGGATCGAACTGCACATGGTGTGCGAATTTTATTATAATCGGTTAAGTGGGTTAGGAGTCCATTGAGGACAAACATTGTGACACGAGATTTATATATATTAAGATTAATCAAAATTATTCCATAGCACAGTTATTCAATAGTTTAAAGTTTTCACTTCTGTCGGCAGTCCGTATGACTGACTATCTTTTTTTTATTTATTTTATAATCTGGCGAAAGAAGCGTACTCACCAGAAAAGAATACGTTATATGTTTGCAAATGCAGATTTGTTCATAACCAAAATAAGAGTTATGGATTTGTTTGCAGATGTATTGTATTTTTCGTTCACTTTGACCAAAATCAATCAAACATTTATCTATAAACTATAATGAACTCAAATGAATGATAATCATTTTATTAGAAACCTAATAAATGAAGAATAATCATTAACTTTTTGCAAACAAAAAAGCAATCATCATACACAAAGAAATACTTCCACAAAAGTTGAGGTATAGATTTGTAATAAAGTAAAATACAGATATTGTATGCAGATTAAAATCGGCTTTATTGCAACACACAGCACAGAAAAAACAAAAACGAACAACTTTGCTGTCACAAATGTTGCCGCTTTCTTTAGAAAAAAAGAAAAAAAACAAGAATACTATTAAAAGTTAAAATAGTATTTTATATTGATGGCTGCTGTGTGTTTGTTTGGTTGACCAATGTCCTCGGTACGTCAATCAAACCGTGTTTGTCGTATATGTACGGTTAAATATCATCCATGTATTGTTCATATGTCAGTCGTTACTCAATCAAGAGATCTCTCTCGTTCGAATGCTCAACAACAGCAGAAAAGCAGATCAAATGTTACTGCTTCTGTTAATAATCTCTTAAAATACCGAGTGAACCAATAACAGCGGAAGAATTAAGATATTTTGTCCATTAAATTTGTACCTATAATGTATAATGATCAGAAACCTGAATTTTGAGTTAATAAGTTCACAATAGTGGCTATTTTATTCCATAATTTTTGGCTTGAGAAGTCGTCTCCTGATTTTATTGAATTGTAAGCATTCATCAGAAAAATCTTGGAAGATCATTTTATCTAGTCAGTAACATGGATCAAGTTCAATTTAAAATTTAGATTTAGACTTACCACACAATTTTTGTCCACAAATGAAGTTCAAATATTGAACTTTTCTTATTAACGGTTTATTTTAGAAAGAGTATCAACTATTGGTTTTATACTACTTTGTTTTTAAAAAATATTCATTTGACGTAAAGAGTTTGGTATAGTTTGCCCATCATTTGTTCCAAGGATATATGCGGTTCGTACGACAAAAATTTTGCTATTATTTTTTGCCGGTCTATATAAGAACAAGATTCGGCATAAGACGGTTTTCAGGTCTCTCAACTGAAGATGTCAAAAGATACCAAACCTAGGTTTTAAGTAAAAACAACTTCAATTCAAGATAAATGTTTATTGGCACACTCTATGCAATAACGTCATTGGCGAGATAGATCAATGGATCTATAGAAACGACAAGTAACATCAAAGACATTCACCAACAAACTCTTGGACTGTCATCATGAAAACAAAACCCATCCATTGACTGGTTGAGTTGTATATATTCGCTATCATTCACTTAACTGACTGTTCACTTTAAATTGACTTTTGTTCATTTTTTTTTGTTTCATTTTGTTCTGCATTGATGGGATATCTACTTAAGTAAAACCACACACACATGCTTACAAAGATATACATTTATGCCGACGATCTACTTGTAATCAAGCCGACACAACGGAATAGACACACATCGATCGATCGATTCATCGATCTATCGTCATTTGAAAGGACGATGAATCGATTGTGAATACGTTTTTAGTAGTTTCTTCATATAGTTAGGTCTGTTACGTCAAAATAGTAACCATTAATGTTACATGCCATGAAAGGGCAAGGCTGTGAACTATTATTTTAACCAAATTGTAAAGGCTTTAGTATGGTCCATTTAATATTTTGGGCAAATATTTGTTTACGCATACAAACAAAGATCTTAATAAAGATACTGATAATTTAGCGGTTAATGCCAAGAACAAAACAAGACTAGTTAGACTATCTTTTGCTTACGAACTTAAACTGGGCCTTTCATAATTTATTATTTGTGTCTTGACTCCTTGTCATTTATTTTGATCTTCCTCTTACACATAATCAAGTCTGTTTAGGTCCTCCATAAATTGCCAGATTTAGTGTAATAAATACCTGCCTGATCTAATTGTTTGATATTTTCAGGAAATATGTGTTTATTAATTTATCAAAATTTCCTCAGTCCCTTAAATTCAGTCCGATTTTATTCACATTTTAAACATATGAGAATGTTAAGAACTTGCTTCGCTATACATAGGCGAGACTTCTTCACAAGACACACTGAAGTTTTCTTGCAAAGAATTAAGTTTAGACAAAATACATGCGTTCTTCTGTAAACGAAAGTTTCAAGTAAAAATTTATCCGCATGCAATTTACACTTTGAAGATAGCTATGTGTTCGCTAACTGACCTTACTAATATGTGTACTGCAGATTTCTTTGTGTTGTATCTGTTGTCTAAAATCTACTCGTTATTTACACAAAAGAAGATAATTTAGTCGGCATTTTTATTATGGAAGCCAACCATTTGTGGAATATAATTATTTGTTGATGACAGTACAAAAATTTAATTATTTTTTATGCCTTATTAAATTTTTACTGTATATTGTTGTATTTATTGTTCATGAGTTTTCAATAATTCTTTAATTTTCTGTTTCATTGTTTTCGAAATACTGTTATTGTTACTACATTTTGGTGTTACATATAACTGCTTAAGTTATGCGATGTGTCCATGGATAGAGTTTATATTGGGAAAAAATCTTATTTAATATACAACGAAAAACAATTCCTCATTAGTCCAGTACATTTAAAAAATTAAACAGGACATATTTTTGTTAGATTCCTTTCCACCCAAAACTTCATTTCCTATATACTTTCCATTTGTTTAGTGTATCATGCCTAGACTAACCAAGAATTTGTAGCATTAATGCCACTTAAATTTTAAAACCACTTCGCATTATCGCACTATCGCACTTTTCTTATGGCGAGTAGTTTTTGGTTACGTCTCCCTGGGTATTAAGCTTTAAAAATTCGAACTTGAATCTCAAGGTACAGAGTGAGTGACATCAATTCAATTTGTTTATCGAAACCTCTTATGTATCTTTCTTAATAGTAGTAATATTGTGGTGTTTGTTTTCAAACTTTGAAATATTTCGATGACGGTAAGAGATGAAGGATTTCAGTTTAATGGGATGCATGGTAAGTAATGTGGGTACAATATTGTTGACACAAGGATGTGGAACGATATTATACAAATTAATCCATTGTGTATGGTGGTGCCCATACCCGCGGTGGTAGCTATCTTTTCCTCTGACTAAAAATACCAAACCTATCATTTAGTACTACTACAAACTGCAAAAATAGTACAAACATCAAATATACATACGACTATAAACTGCAAAAATACATACGAAACTTCCAATATTAATGGACCCTACCAAAGGCGACTGATAATTATTTTGTAGCTTTGTTTTTATTTGGGGTGACTAAATATTTTTGTATAGTCGTAGTATATTACTTATATTGCCTTATTATAAAAACATATGTAATCGTTTTATAACAATGTCTTGTTGGTAGTCTCACAAGAATTGGCTATGACTCTATAGTCTCTCTATAGGCTATAAAAAGCTAACATTATTTTAAATGTACATGTAGGTGAGATACAACAAACATTAGTCTTATTATTATTGTAGTAGGTATTTTGTTTGCTTTGTTTGTTTGTACAAACAAACAAACAGTTGGTACAACACTATATTGGAATCACTACATACACAACAAGTGAACATTATCGGATTCAAATTATAGTCACTTTAAGTTAAACAATACCCAATAATATTATACAAAGATAATACAATATATTTATATACACTGGAATTCGAAAATTGCAGAGTTTGTGAATTTTATTAGAGCCTTTCATGCAACGCAACTGTAAAGCAATTACAAAAAAAAGCTTAAGCGATGGGTGAGAGTCACCGTAATGTCTGTTACATAGAATTGCGCTAAGCGGTGCACAGTGAAGTATTTAAATCAAATTCTGGCCAAAATATAATGAAGGGATTATTATGCTCTAAATTGATTAAAAACACTATTTAGATGCAAAAATACTTTTTATTTGGCAATAATTTAAAAAAGAATTTTTAGTCATATTCGTCTTCATCATATTCATCTTCAAACCCAATTAATTCATTTTCTTCTTCAATCTTTTTAATTTCTTCTGCTTCTAAGCCACTTTGTTGTCTTAACTTTGCTTGATTATGTTTCCACGTAACGTGATTCTGGAATTATAAGTTGCAAAGTTTCACTGGGAAGCTGCTTGCTACTTTTTTTGACTTTTGGTTTAAGCTATCTTAATTTATTCTTGTCTTAAACGAAAAGGCACAAATTGCAAATTTTGGCCAGAAATTTGATATAAATATTCCATTGTACGGTGTTACTAGGTGTAATGGAAACGTAACAGGAATCTGATCAACTTCGAAACTCCTTAAAAATATTAAGGCACTTGTTAATTTAAGTTTGCCTCTGTTTTTGTGGCTGATAATAAAATTAACCTCACAGCCGTAAATTATTTTAAACATTTTTTAAATGCATAACGTTGTCTAAGGTATGATAACTTTTTGAAAAAATATTTCAAGTGTAATTAAGCTGAAATTTTTATAGCGTCCTTAGGATAAAAATTTGAGATTGAGTTCGTAAATGAGCAACATAGGTCAATTGGGTCTTGGGTCATCTTGTAAACCGTTAGAGACAGAACAAAAGTTTAAATGTAAAAAATGTTTACAAAAATTAACATTGAAACATTTGTTTGTACCTAAACTGTTTACCCGTGAGGGCGCCAATTAAAACAAAATTTTTGGTGTCCATTTTCTCCAAAACTATAAAAGATAACGAGTTGAAAAAACATTCTCGAAAATACTTTCGAAATTCAAACAAATGGAAGCGATAAATGTATTTGTTTTTTTTTTTTTTTTTTTAAACTCTTTTAATTTATAAAAAATAATGCAAGCACTAGCAATCAACACTTTCTATAAAAGGTATTTCAACAATTAACTCGGACAGTTGTTTGTTTTCACTTATTCAAAGAAAATAGTCAGATTAGTTCAGTCTTTTCATTACAGTACTGTTATCTCGTGGTTCTTAGATTCTTAGATTTTTGTTCATAAAAAAACTTTAATGTCTAAGCTCCGAAATAAAGCACAATTTACTTTACTACGTTGAGTGTTTTACTTTTAATCAACTTTAAAAATGCAATTTTAGTGAAAGATTCTTTATATAAAGTCTGATCTTACGTAAGGTTTTACCTGAATGAATGTTTCTGTACAATCATGATCATATATATTAAATCCATGTATTGTAAATATACTTTTTTAAATACATTAAACAAAAAAAAAATTGTTTTTTTAAACCATGAAATAAAAACAAAACCATAGTTCACGTTTGTTCTTTTGTATCTACCAGGAACAGTTAACAGTCTTCGCGTCCGTACGTTGTTACCTGGCAAGCAAACTAAATAAGCGAACGCGTAGTTTATTTGTTTGAATTTTCAAATAAGTAATAAATTATCAAACCTAAACCAGTCAAGCCAATAGTCTAAGAGGTGTTAAACAAAAATCATAACTTTATTTTTGGGAAAACCAAAACCAGTCCATAAAACTAAAAATACTGTTTTATGGACTCTTGGTCATATCCATTTAAACAAGGAGAAAAATTTTTTTCTTAGAAGGGGTTGAAAGAAGATCTATACAATTAATAAATTTAAAAAAAGTTCCTTATAAAGACTCATTTATCCCAAACATGTCTTGGATGTCTATTGTGACAATTTTTAATAGATTCGTCCTTTAATGGATAAATAGATGGAACAAGGGAATGAATTAAACTATATCATTCATATTTAACCTTTGATTTTTCTTGAATCCTCTTCGGAAGTGTAACGATTCGGAAATGATAGGAGTGCCACTCCCATGATAATAAAGTTTTGGAAAAACCTTGGATGGTAGGGAGATACAATATATAAAACTAGCCGCCAAAGGTACCTATCAAATTCTTCTAAAACTTACTTCTAATTCATGTCTAATCTACCACGCAATGCTCATGTAATAAAACTTATAAATATCGCTAGGGTACGACAGGCGAAAAAATTTTCTGTTTTTCTGAAGTGATTATAACAAAGGTGTAGGGTTTCGACCACACATCTCTCGTACTAAAAGCCCCTGTTTAGTATAAAATAGATAGAAAATAATTTTTATTATAAAATTGTGCATATTTTAAAACAAATCGTGCTTTAACGAAATTTTAAATCGATAATAAAATTTATGTATCTATTACATACTATCAAATTTATTATGTAGCCAAGCGTTGAATAAAAAATTATTTTGTGTAGCCTATTTTGCCCAGCTCTGGTATGTTTTTTCAAAAAAATAAATTTCATTTAACATACAATAGAAGTGATTTTATTTTTCAAATAATACGTGACTTTACTATTCAAGTACCTTCGAGTGTACAAAAAAAAAAAAATTAAATTTACTGACTTTTTCTTTGCATAAATTTGTAAACAAACTATTATTTTCAAAAATGATATTAACATCGTGACGCAATTGCGTGACTTAACAAACTGATTCAAGCAGAGCTAGTCCAATTAAAAGCAATGTAAAATCACTTTTCTTTCATTTTAGATTAAAAAAAAATAGCAATGTTCTGGGCTCCTAAATCTGTAAGGAAAAAAAAGGGACTTGATTATTCAAATAATCCTTATATGTCCAATAACCCTTAAAAGTTATTCAAATTTTAAATGTTAATAAATTTAATTACAAAAGAAATATTTGATTTCATTTATTTCGAAGATTATTTATTGAAGTCCATAAGAAATGAAAAACAAAACTAATAAATTAAAGCTATTTTGATATTTCCTTTTACGTCGGTTTATTTGCTTTAATTTTTTAATTTTACGATTAAAATTAATTTTTAATTTTACTTTTTGATTTTAATTAATTTTAATTGTCGATCTTTTTTACACTTAAGATGCCAAAGAGTCGCAACGCTATGACAAAAAGGATTCTCGGGAAAAGTTTTGATATAAGGCCATTTCAGAGCTATCTATTTTCTGTGTGTCCGTAGTTTATGTAGGTATTTTTATTTTTTTATGTAGGGGATAGGATGCAAATTTTGGATAACTACAGTTGTATTCTTTAGCAATAACTTAAGTTTTTAAACACGTTTAAAAGCACTTTTTAGTTCATTTTTTCAAATATTTGACAAAAATGAATTTACATCAAGTTCTTCATAGCTTATTCGCGATACTAAGGGCATTGGAAAAAATTGTTTGCTCAAATATCAGAGTTCTTTCGATGGCCTCTGTAATTCGACTCGATAATACTCACACTCCGTTTAGAATCATAAAATTCTGGATTAAATGCATTTTTAATATTAGAATATTTTCACAAAAATATGATTTATTATACTTCTAAAGGATATCTAATATTTTCAATTTACTTTAATTCCTTGATTTAAGTGACTTATTAAGTAATTAATAAAAAAGGATTATTTATTTATACTTATCTGTCGCTTGAGAGTTTTAATAAAATAATGTCATTTAGGATTAGTTATTAGTATTCACTGAGAAGTACCACTCCTTTTTTTTTACAAATAACAACAGCTTATAAAAACGACTTGAAAAATGCCATGTTACAAATAGAGTATTTTTATTATTGAAATTCTCTTAAAATAATGGCATTCTAATTCTAAACTAGGGCCTCCTTTCCTTTTACATTTACCCTATTTGTAGATGTTGCATAAAATTGCTTTAAAATGTTTGGTTCCTTGGCACAAGTATACCGATAATGCGCACAATCAGTATTGAATGTATACGAATAAATCGAATTTTTTATATTTAATAAAACAAGCCATGAATTGTATTTAAAACTTGTAGCTCAGAAAAACAAGAACCCTCTTTCCGAATCTGACTGCCATGTGTATTTCTCGCTTGCCCATGTTTCTATTAAACTGTCCATTACCATTATTTTCTTGAAATGCCATTTTCAGAGCTATTTCAAGTAAAATGCCAAGGAATCATTGCTTTTTGGATTTGTAATGCTATGAGGCTTTGCATTTTCGTATTTTTAAATAGCATTTCATCTCATGCATAATTTAAGTCAGAAAATTGAAGATTCTACTTTTTACAATCATCGCAATTATAAAAATCGCAATTATTTTTCATGGTGAGAAATGTCGCATTTACTGCTATTAAAGAACATTTTTTACCATATATATATATATCCATTTATGAGAAATTAAAGATAATTTTACTAAATTTTCGAGTAGTTTAGGACGCTTATCCACAAAATTGAATCGGGATGAACATCGCTGGCTTTTATAGTTTTAAAGAAAAACTGATATCTGCAGAGTTATTATTTAGCTTACGATTTTCGACGTTAGAAACTGGAACTTCGTATCTAACCCACCGTATGATATGATGAAAGGGTGGACGTCAAGTTTCTAAAACAATTAAATATAGAAATCGAGATTTTTTAAACAGCGCAATACAATGTATGTGTTTTAAACAATCTTGTAAAAAGGTATTACTTCTTGCTATAAATAAATAACTTATAAATTTCTTTCCGGATTCAAAAAACACACCCAAGCAAATGCAAATAATCTTTATTATTAAATCCGGGATTTAAATAATACTTTTATTACAGTCAATAAAAATACAAAAACCACGGAACAGAGACATAAGGATGTTAGTTGAAACGTGAAATTAAGTTAATTTCAATGTGTTTATTATAGGCGTACGACAAAAATCGATAACAATTTCGATTAAGTGTATGGTTGTTAGTGAACGTACTATTCCTCCCTCTATCTTCTTCCCCCCAAAATGTCAGACAAGTCAATTTTGACATATTTCGAGGCTCAAATATACCAGTTACAGGGCTGGGTAAAGAACTGGACATGAATGCATTGTTCTTTGCAGCGAGTAAGCTACCTTCGCACAAAGGGGTCCTATACATGGGTGCTAGATGTATTTTTACCCACGTTTTAATGTTGTTTGATAAAGAGGTTATTGGTAACAAAATTATTTTATTAATTAACTTCACAAGTAAATAATATAATATCCAGAATAGCATACCTTTTGTTTTTATACCTTGAGACAAACTAATTGATTAGATCGATAATTTTGAAATAACATTTATTTTTATACTTATCTATTTATACAGCACTTAAGTGAGAAAGTGTTTAATCCAATTTAAATGAGCAAACATATATTACTATTATTGAAGTATGTATGTGGTGAATGGTGATATGTGGGGCTGACTGGATGACTATCAAAATGATTGATAACACACTTAATAAATAATTGACAACTTATTATTGATAAAATTGTCAACTTTAATTTAAAATACGTTTTATAATGTTTTTAGATATCAACAAATTTTATGTAAAGAGTGATCTCTAAATTATAAGAATCAATTATAAAATATTAACTAGCAAAAAGAGTTGGTGTGCAAGATTGCGCTTTGAATTAAAATAACTCTCTATAAATTACTTCATAAAATTTTTCATTCAAATCTTATTTAAAGAATAAAATATTTTATCAATTTACGAACAGGGAATTGCAATATTCGTACCTCATTTCATGAGAAATTGCGGATTGAATAATTGTCCATTTTCTTAGATAATGAATGTATTGTTTGGTAATTCGGATAGTTTTTCAGTTTAAATTTTTTGTTTTTTTAATAATAGTTTCACTAGCTGTAAATGCTCATATTTTGTGACATTTTCCACAAATTTCTCATAAATCTTGAAGAAAGTGGTATCCAAAGCAGAAAAGTACTGGAGCAGTTTTATATCCAACGTGCTCAAAGGGCACAGTGAAACAAACATAACGAAGTTTTGGTTTACATTTGATGAGACAAATAGACTCTATGGTTAAAGCTGGAAAATTTTTGAGTGAGGTAGATTACTTTTAATTCTACAACCTTCAAAAAATAAAAAACAATTTTATATCCTGTTTATAAGAAATATATATCAAGGTATATTAAATATAGTCTAAGTTTATAACGCTTAGACATGCTTAGAACGCTTTATTCGGCACTCGATAAACCGGAATGTTATTCAATTATCTTATAACAAAAAAAGTACAAATCCCATACGGATTATCTAAGATTGTCTCGAACGCCCTGTGAAAGTTGAGCCATAAATTTAAAGAATTTCTTTGCAAGAAAGTTATTGCTATATTTATCAATGGCAGAACATGCTGGGGGGCACCGAGATGAGTATTTAAACCAACTGTTAAAGTTAATTTTCGAAAAAATAACCAAGTTTCCAATAGAATGTGCATTTACACCATAGGCAAATATAGCACAATTCGGAACGCATAATTTTAATCACCTTTAAAACATTGGAATTTTTATGTGAAATTATTTTCTGATAAATAAATCTATCAATTATTATTTTGAAAAAAAAACGTTTCGAAACAATATAAATTTCAAATTTATTTGTGATTTGATTTAATGTTTTTTGTGTAAATTTATTTTTAGCTTTTTCTTGAAAAAATAATTGATCGCTTTGTATTTTATGTCAATTTTGAATTATTATTCATTGCAATAACATAATATATGAATATGATTGATTAATTATATGATTAATTGCACATATATTATTAAAAATGTAAAGCATTTTACCCAACTGCCAAAGAATGTATAAGTTTTTCGTGGGCATCTTGTATGGTTGCTTGTTTGCAAATATCTCTTTATCACCTGGTATATTCCAAACGACTGGATAGATTTCGACAGTTAAGGCATCGTTATATTCGTCTTAAAACCTTAGATACCAAGGTGTTTGAAAAAAAAACTAAATGGCAGTTTTTTGGAGCGAAACAATAGTATGTTATTTTTAAAATATTACTACTGACTTTTACTTAACCTTTTTTCTTCTCATTTTTTATTTAACGCAGTCGGGTTTTTTGTTTTTTTAAATTTGTTTTTTTTAAAACTTTATCTTATACAAATCAAACACATTGAATTTCTTTAATGACTTAAGATACTTACTTATTTTGATAACGAAATCATTGAAATATTAAATGTGACATGTTCGTCATTAAAATAATTTTGTTCTGAAACATTCTTACTAATATTCTTGGATACAAAAAATTCTTATCTCATATATTTAAACGAGCAATTCTAGTACGTAGAGGTAAATACCTATTTCGGGATCGGCGATTTTTGTATATAGAAAGTATGGTGCGGTATTTGTGGGGGATAATTTTTCAGAGGGTGTTCGGAAGGAATTTTTTCAGAGGTGTGAATTGCTCGGACGTGTTCTTTAATGCTCGGTCGCAAACGCTCAGTTTTATTTTGGGAGGGAGGATTTTTTGTTCGCTCGCAAAACGAGGAAACGTCGGTTCACCCTGGTACAAACATGATTTGAAAATATCAAAACATTTGTTTACATGAAATTATTTTCCAATCATTCATGGTCACATTGGATTATAGATAATACAATTGATCGGATAAATTTTTCGATACTAACATAAAGTAATAACATTATAAAAAAATTTATTCATTATAAAAACTTGTTATAATAAAAATATGTTTAGAATTTAAAATCTACAATTTTTTAATGACCTATTTAAAGTTGATTTTCGAGATTGAAAGTTGTTGAAATGAATTTTAGCCAGTGTATACCTAACGTAATTTTCTTGGAGTGTTAACTGTAATCGCTTCACATAGCATGTTGTATTAATGACCCATTTGCCATTATTGTTTGTATTAATGACCCATTTGCTTAATCCATATGTTTTCCTTATCGAAAGATTACTTTCTTGTCCAAAATATTTAGTTATAGTAGATCTAAATCACTCACAATTGAATGTAAAAGTGTGAATTTCCTTATTGTCTAGAAATAATGCCCAGGGACGTGATCGTATTATGTATCGTATTTTCTACAGGAATTAATTTTTATAACATATAACTTTTCAATCGAAAAAAAACCAAAAGTTGTATAGGGTGAGTTAAATCATACCGTATTTAATAGGTTTTACGAAAAAGTCCAACAAAAGTTGTTTGTTATTTTATAAATTCTAACTTTCTTGTTTAAAATTACTTGGAACATTTTATCCAAAAAAAACCTTTGTAGAACGAAGCTTATGAGGATATAAGCAGAACACAGACAATCTTTAGGTATCGGATGAGAAGATATAGAAGAAGTTGAGTCGTTCATCTATCTGGGAAGTATTATTTCGAAAAGTAATGGAACTGAAGTTTACGTGAAGACTCGCATAAGAAAAGCAAATGTTGCCTATGTGCAGTTATATTTTATATACGCAACCGCAACTTATCTATCGAAGCCCCGTATTTTCAACACCAATGTATGTCTGATGCTATTTCAAATCCAGAGATGTTGAAAGATACAGATTTGTGAGAAAAAATGGAAGTGGCTTAGCTATACTTTGCGCAAAAAGGCGCAAAAACAAAAAATGCAGAAACCAGAAGGAGTAAGAAGAATAGGTAAAGAATAGTAGAAAGAAAGAAGCAAGACTTTGGTAAGATTAAAGGCGTTGGCTGGTGACAGCAATGGGCGGAGAGTTGTCTGGATGCCCTATGATCTCGCAGAAGAGAAAATTTCTTGCCTTCATCGAAGAAAATTCTTGCTCCATTGTTTACCATGGTACATTTGGCATATCAACTTAAGGATCTTTCTCCAAATCCTTTCTCCCTACGACTTTTTTTTTGGCAAATTTCGGAGATATTGCCAAATAAATAGATGTTTCACGGAGGAGAAAACTCCCATTTCTCTTTTTTTGAATGATGCCACCGCGGTAACACTCCTTAAAAATAACATTCAGTGTACAAAATTTGAACTCCCGAGACTGAAATTGCAATTTCTGTAAGTAGAAAACTCTCTCCCCCCGTACTTTGAATGATGCAACCGTAGAAACACTCCTTATAAATAACTAGCCTGCTAGCTATTTAAAATTAAATATTTCAGTCGTGTCATGATCAGTCTTTTCCAACCTAACTGCATGAGTTTTTATAAAAATTTATTAGAGTAATTTGGTATGTGTGAACGCAAAAAGTAAATAATATTAAAGTCGACTCATAAAATACACTGCACATACATATACAAGACACAAACAAATAATATGTTGTTTTACTTTACTCAAAGCACTCATGAGTGAGTCAGTTCAAAAAAAGAATATTTTATTAAAAGTAACTAAACCATTAAAATGTTCTAAAAAGACATTATCGTAAATCTGATAGAATTATGTGCTACTTGTGACACCAAGTTACTTACTTTATATTTAATACATTTTACTTGAGTATTTTATAAAACGTAAGCATATTTCAACATAAAACAGTCAAATTGTTGTTAATGTTTGTTTGTTTGTCTGTCCGTCTGTCTGTTTGTCTGTTGTGTAAATGTGTGGCTTCGTCTTCGTCTTTAGTGTCTTAGACTTGGTTGGTGTTTTATAAATATTATAAATACAAATAAAACTAATGTTTCAGCTGTTTTTAATTCAACACAAAACTATAGCAAATTATTATTTTTATGTATGTACCGGGTACTTCAAAACTTAAATCCTACACTAATTAACCTGCCTAAAGTGTGTCCACATCTCATATTCCAGAGAAGTTGAAGTCTTAATAATATGATTTATATACATTTTGACGAAATATATCGAATGAGACAATAATAAAGTTAGTGTTTGTACTCCTTTAAGCAAAAATCGTCCATCCATGCAAGTTATACAAATAATTATTTATTTGTTACCTAAATGTGGTAATGTTTTTAACACTACTTTGGTTTTAAAAATACCAACAAATGTTAACTCGTATCAAAATCAAAAACGACCAACTCATGTTGGCTCAATTCAACTTCGGGTTGAGATAATATGATATGATTTTACTATTTTTGTAGCTGGTTTTAGAAGAGTTATATTTGCATAAAATTCAATAATTTGTACACTTGATCGTTTTTCATTGTGACATAATCCTAACAACTGATGGCTGATGATTATACTCTAACCGCTTTAAACTGCCATATTAAGCTATAGTAATTTTTTTTACTTCTGGCTATACAAGTTAAGAATTGGGCATAAAGAAAGGCGTTTTTCAAACGTGCTTTAATTTAAACACACTTTCATCTAAATTTATGTTACATCTAGCTGTTCTTCATGTACAAGCGTTTGCAATAGTTGGTGAATATTTAAACGCGAATTGTGGTATGAGTGGTCCTACTTTACACAATGCAAAGGTAACAAATGTGTTGACGTTAATTTGTATTTACGTCCCCATGTTAAAATTGTGGTAATAAAAAATTCGTTATGTAATTATTGTGCAGCTCTATAAATACGTACATCGAAAAATATTTACTTCCATAATAATATTAGAAAAGCAGATAATAATTTAAATCCCGAATGCGATCAAATAAGTCTGCGTTCTTTTTAAGCACTTTGTATTTTGTGAAACATATTATTTTTCATTAGATGATCGTAAACATTATTGTAACGACCATTAAACCAAAGTATACATACAATTTAGGATTATATTTCTTCGACAATTTGTTGTAAATCTATCTTAGATTTTAAGTAACGAAATATGGGTAAATGTATTTCTGAGATAAACTTTTTTATTTTTATTCGTTAAGTCATATATTCAGTAGTCATTAACGTCTCTCAACTAAAGTCATAAAATTTTTCGTTCAATCCCATAATGAAATATTTTTTTAAAACTATTTTGGATGTCTAATCAACATTTTTTAAAATTAAATTGTATTAAATTACTAGATTTAAGTAATTTAATATGTTTATTTGTAATATAATCAATTTTTCGATTGAGTATATACATACGATTGAGTGATTGGTATAACAAATGAAACAGTAGTAGCAAAACCTTCTTAAAAAACCTAAGCAACTGAATATCTCGCATTTATTCTCGCAGGAATATTGATAGCTCCAAAATTTCTTGAAAGAATTCAACTTTTTGAAGCTAAAAGATTTCCTAACACGAAAAGGCAAAGCACCAAAAACTAAATTTCCTCGACCGTTGATTTGTTAAAACAAGAACTTGTTAAGTATGAATTTGTACAAAATTAACTAGCAAAATTTTACTGCAATGAAACCTTGATATTATTTTATAGAACCATTAATAGCGTTCTGCTTCAGCTACCAAGAAAATGAAAACGTAAACAAGTTCTATTATACAAAAAATTTTGTTATTAGTCATAAATGAATGTCATTAAAAGTTTGTTATTAATCATAAAGGTATGTTAATAAATTTTGTCAAATTATTGTTTCCGTTCAGTGTACAATCAAAACATTTTATAATCGACATTTTTTTATGAGTTTTTATTGGTAAATTATCGATAAAATTTATATAAATTATTAGCTAATAAATGTTTTCTTAATAATTTGTATAATTTTTGGGTTTTAAATCTTTCTTTTAAAATAGTTTACGAAAGCCTATATGAGACACTCAAATTAAATTTATAAAATATGTTTTATAGATTTTTATCCAATTTTGTTTCCTAATATTTTTTATAAGTTTGATCGCTATGTGTGTGTGTGTGTCTGGCTTTCTGTGGCATTGTAGCACCTAAATGGATGAACCGATTTTGATTTTCTTTGTTTCGTTTGAAAGGTAATTTAATGGATAATGTCCATAGCTATATTCAAGTGCGAGTTTAGGATTCCGTATCCGAAAAAATTTTACAAGGTTTTTTTTTAAATTTTGTAAATTTCACTTGTTGTCTGTATATATATAGTCTTTAACACACTTCGAAACATGAAGGATGTTTGTTTGTAAGGGCTTGTCCTTTCATCCAGGAGACTCGAGTTCGATTCCCGGCATCGGAACCATAATGTAAAAGGTTGCCCTTATATATGAATTTTGAAATGTGGAGAAGAAGTAATAACAACTTGATTGACATCTTATAAACCACTTTCTGAGGGTAATTGATTGTTCGCGTAACCATAGTAATATATGCGAGATGGTAACCATGGAACTCATTGATCTTGCATACGATAAATAAGAAATAAGAATCACCAGGTTGTTACATGTTCCAGATCGTTACGGACTTCGTGCGTTACCTTCAATATTCTCTAAAATTTACAAATGAGAACATGTATTTTTTCCATAATTTGATTAAGATATTAAGCGAAAAATGTTGTCCGCACATAAAAATTGTGTGGCTGTTCATACCCGATTTTTTTTTTCTTAAATAGCTAAGTTAATTTTTTTTTCTTTTATAATGTATTATAAATCAATCAATCAATTTTGACCTTTTCATAATAAACTTAATGACTATTTGAATAAATATAAAATAATGAAATATACTGGCATGTATCAATAAATTTTATTTGAAGATATTTTATTAAATACAGGAAATTTAAAATTGACGTTTTTTTTTAATGTATTTTACAAATTACATCCGTAATAATTTAACTGTAGGTTATCAATTTTATTGATTACGTACGGTGTTTAATTAAAAAATAATATTTAATTTAGTTAAATGATTAAAGGTGTACAAAGGACTGTTTAAATTTAATTGAATATTCTAGTAGGTATTGAGTTTTATTCACATTTTGTAATCTATATTAGATAGAAATCAAATAAAAATCCTAACTCCAATTATACTGAGTAATTTTCTGAAATGTGTAAAAATTGGTATACTAATTTTAGTCCCAAGTTTGTAACGCTTAAAAACATTGATACAATGAACAAAATTTTGGTATAGGTGTTCTTAAAATCACCGAATTAGTCCATTTCAGGATGTCTGTCTGTTTGCCTGCCTGTCAGTCTGTCGTCTATCCGCCTGTCATCACGATTACTCAAAAACGAAAAGAGTTATCAAGATGAAATTTTTATAGTGCTAAGGACGTAAAACGGGAGTGCTAAGGACGTAAACTGTTAGAGAAAGGACAAAAGTATAAATGTAAAAAATGTTCTTTATAAAAAAATAAACAACTTTTGTTTGCAACATTTTTTCGTAAACATCACTGTTTACCCATGAGAACGAAAATTATGCGCAAATTGTATAGTATGTTTTATATGAGAATATCAGTTATATATGTGTGACATGTATGTATGCGTAATATGAATCAGCACTGTCTATACACTGTCTATAACGGAAAAAAATGGGACTTCTTATTTTCGGAGAGGTTTTTACTATCGAATTACAAATTGTAGATTTTTATTAAACTTCATATGCGTGTGTTGTAAGGTAGATTCTTCAAAAGACAACTCTTCTCGTTAATTAACGTTTTTAATTTTTCAAACTTAAATATTATACTTTTCAAAATTGTAGATAGGGCTAAAATCTAACTTGTCCGCTGACATTTACAAGTTATTTACTAACAAAAATAACAATTTTGTAAGTTTTACAGAGCTTATAAGTAAGAATAAAGAATATAATCCGTATCTTCGCTGTAATAATTAATCATAGTTTTAATGTGCCTGTTGTGCTTTGGTTCCTTGAATTAGTGAACGAAAATAATTTTTCTTGCGTAAATTTTCCGTTAATTCTGCAACAAATGAAGCTATTATAATTTGATATCGATGGTAATTTTTACAGTTTTTTCTAAGAAAATTCTACTAGTCTACGTTATTCTTTAGCCATATTTTCTCAATTGGTTTTGGCACTTTTTGTTTTCCAAAACAACAATTTCAAGCAATTTTATGATCAATCTACAGGTAAAACATTTTTTGTCTTGTAAAATATACGATTTTGTACACGAAGGTAATATGATTCCATTATAATTTAAGATTATATTATGATTAATAAAATAATTTTTTTATTTATTTATAAAAATTTATTAAAGAAAACATGTGTAATAATAATTAATTACATTTTAATATTAAATATTACCTTGAATCATTCTTATATTTATTAAAATGATAGATTTATTTATAATTAATAGATCAGACATTTTTTTTTTTCATTCTCCACAACAACTATAAATCTAATATTAATCATTAATAATCATTTTTATTACAAACGTTTGACAATTGACAAGGTTATTAATTAATCGTTCAAAAATTTACTTTTTTTTTGTTCAAATTTTAAAATGTGATAAAAATTTGTTTTAATTTCATAGACGTGTGTGACACGTTGATTTTATTACTATTCGACTGTAAAAAATAATTAACAGTTACTTTATTTGGCTTGGATATAAAAATTGTTGGCGTTATGCTTCAAATTTTATTAACTGTTTAACGTCAAAGATTAAAGAGTGTTTTACTCAAAATCTTTTAATTCAAGGACAGATTAATTTAAAAACAAAAAGGTTTTAAATTCTTATTTACTACGAATTAGCTGGCTTACATATTAGTTACATATCATACCAACATTAGTTTTTCCATACAAATGTTAGCCAGTCAAACTTTTTTTGATAAATCTCGAATTTTACGCCACTCTGCTTATAAAGAAGGTCTTATTTGTGCACATTTCATTTCATCAATTTTTAACTCCCGACTAAAATCAGGGGTATTATAAAGTTAACGTGTCAGTGTATCTGTGCGTTTGTCTGTGGCATCGTAGCTGCTAAATGAAAAATCCTATTTTGATTTTCTTGCTTGTTTGAAAAGTAATTTGATCGACAGTGTTCTGGGCTGTTTTTCAAGTGCGAGTTTTGGATCCCGTAAACGATAACAACTATAAAAGAGATGTTGATTTTCAAACGTCTAAACATATTTTCTTGAAAAAAAGTTAAAAAATACTCTCGATCAAATTACCTTTAATAAAGAAAACTAAACCTTTTCACCCGTTGAGAGCTACGAAGCAACGGGCAAATTGATCGAATTTGATTTTGTGTCGGGTGCTTCTTTAAATTTTTATTAATTTATGTGTTATTAATTAATTATTTTGATTTGAAATGAAATAATCAATTATAAAAACCTACGTCGAGCAATTTAATATTTAACCATAACCAAATTTTCTATTGACTGTGATGCAATTTTTGTAAAAGTAAACGAAATAATAAATGTTTTGATTTATGTTATGACCTAAAAAATAAAAATAAAATAAGTTGATTTGGGATGATAGTTCACAAACAATAAATTATAATAATTTATTTACATACAGTTTTACAGTACATATCATAATATTTTAATGGTAAAACATTAATATAAATATTTAAATTTGATGAATATTACTTCACATAATATATTATACAGAATGTTCACTGAAAAATAAATTACACAACATTTTAAATATTGTTGTAAACCAATATCTACAGTTTTAAATCATTTTATTACGTATACCGTAAGCATGAATAGACTGTAACTGATTTTTTTTACATAAAATTATATGTAAATTTCATTTAAAACTATGTAAATCCTAGCTTGATACCCGTCCCGCTACACTGGGTCTAAAAGTTCAAACTAACGCTTTATAGCCTCCACCTCTCTTGTTCTCACTTATAACCCTTCCATAACACTTGAAGGGATTATTTTACGCAGCTAAAAGATATGCACAATTTTCAAGTTTTTAAATTTTAAAATAGTCATAATTCATTGAGTATATCAGAAAAGGTGACCATGGTTTGACATTTACTATTTTAAATTTTGACACAAATCTTTAATTTATGGTTCCAAATCATGATTATAGATCTGGTCCATTTATGATCTTCAATTTGAACCATAAATTAAAGATTTATGTAAAAATTTAAAATAGTAAATGTCAGATTAAATTTAATTTTTTTTTTTTAAATCCATCTTTATAAATTATAGCTCACGTGTTATTATGATGTATGAGCTATATGGTTGTACAGTTTCATTAAAAACCATTCGCTAGTTTTTGCGTGAAAGCGTAACAAATAAACAAACAAACATTCTTACTTCACATTTATAACATATAGGGATGTGTTATTCTGATGTATGAGCTATATTTCTGTATATTTTTATTAAAAAACATTCGCTAGCTTTTGCGTGAAAGCGTAACAAACAAACAAACAAACAAACAAACAAACAAACTTTTATTTTTATCGTATAGAATGTACCTAAATTTGTCTAAACTATGAATTTGTAAGCTTGTAATAAATTTTATTATAAATAAAAATGTGAAAAACGGTATACATATTTTTATTTTTCGACTTTGAAATTGCGGTAAATGTAACAGACTGTGATAAAAAAGAATATAACTTCAGAGATCTAGACCATTCTTACATTTTTGTGAAATCTTAATATATGTGTGCGAGAATGAAATGCACAAACTCAATAAACACACTTGGAGTTGATAAGTAATCCAACGTTTTCTTTGATGTTCTCCTTGACTCCCTCAAACTTCTAAAATAAAACTATTTCAATCGCTTTCTTCTATGTTTTTCATTCTTTATGACACTGGCAATGAGTTGTGGATCCACTTTTTAAAATAAGGGTTTCTGCGATGCAATAAATCATGAAAATATATGAAGATTCAATCAAAATAGTACCAGGATTTTGAAGAAGTGCCTTTTTATATTGTTTAATATAAATATTTATGCTTAATCATAATGATAAGAATAGCTATTTACAATTTTTGAAACGATATGGGAGGCTTGCGATTACATAGGGTGCTTTATTATTGCCTATATCATTATCATCATTGGAAGTAAATCCCCATGGGTGGGCATATACACTACCACCTAGGGTGTTGTATGTCCGCAACGATGCGGGAGATGATCAGTACAAAACTTACAAACAAACTAACCAATATATCTATCTATTCTTGAAAAATATATACGACAGTTATTCAGAAGAGTAGTCTGCATAACGTTTTACATGAAGTTTTACAACAAAAATGTCCAATTGAGAATACATTTTACATAAATTCTATACATTTATATTATATACAGAATGTTCGATTTACATCTAGGCATATAAATATCACGAGTATGACAGAGTACATGCGTTAACCAATTCATCTAAGTAACAGCTATTATATACATGTGTTGAAGCTTCTATATGCGTTGAGATAGTTGTAAGATGCTTGAAGAGTGGGAGTTTCTAAGTTGAATAGATGAACTACAATAGATAAGCCACGATATAAGTCACTTTTGTAATTTCATATAACACCTATAATACCTCTTACTTAGATGCATTGCTTAACGCATGTACTCTGTCATACTCGTGATATTTATATGCCCTAGATGTAAATCGAACATTCTATATATCAGTAAATTTAATTCACATGAATGTGGTCTCTCACTCGACCATTGTAGTAGAGAAAATTTATTAGTGTTTAAAACATTTTTTTTTCACATCAAAAATAATTTTTTCGAAGAGTATTATTTATAATATTCACTGCAAATGTTAAGAGACTTCAAAAATCAGTTGTATTGACCCCAACATAAGAATTAATTCCCTCATCTTTGGATCATACTTAGTCAAAAAATTAAAATTTTGAAGATATTGAAAAATCTGAAAAACATATAACTTCTTTCGGCAATGTAAATTTTCATTGGTTCAGATGAAGATAATAAAGACTTAGCAAAAGTTTCGTTTAAATAATAAAGTAAAACAACCTCTTTCGATGAGGTTTTTCCCCAATATTACGCTAGACGAAAGAAGATCAGTATGAATGAGAAAGATATTACACACTGGAAATTATCCAAACTTCCCTGTACCTATTAGAGATTTTTATAAATTTGGTCTCGTATCTTCTCTTGTGATGCTCTAATTGTGACTGAATGGAAAACTTTGTTCGCAAAAATAATACTTTTTTAACCGACTTCAAACAAAAAAGGAGGAGGTTATCAATTCGTCTGTTTTTTTTTTTTTTTTTTTTAGTGTGTGCTACCTCAGAACTTTCGACTGGGTAAACCGATTTTGATAATTCCATTTGAAAACTGGTGCTTCCCGTGTGGTCCCATTTCATTTTGGTTCAGTTCTGACAACGGCATCAATGCGAAAATCATAATAGTCTTAAATTTACATTAAGTATGCACGGCAAGAGGGCGAATAACTCAATATCACGCCAACCGATTTCGATGATTCTTTTTTTAGTGAAAAATTAGATAGTGTACTTCAGATTCACTAAAAATCACAAGATAAAGAAAAACTTTTAACAAAAAGAAAACCGACTTCAAAAGAAAAACTTTTCCCAAACAAAATAATATGCACTAAAAAGTAAAAAAATAACGATAATAGAAAGTAGTTATAATTATTGTTATTTTTGTAGTCGTTGTCAGCCAAGCTAATGTAGCAAACTGTTCTTGTTTCCTTGGCTGATAGCGACTCCAAAAATAACAATAATTTTAACTACATTATATTATCGATATTTTTTTACCTTTTAGTGCAAATTATTTTGTTTTGGAAAAAATTTTTTTTTAATGTTAAATTTTGTAGGTTGATATATAATTTCATTAATAACTGCATAAGAAGTTAATTCGGCCGAAGCAAAACGTTGATGTTGGTTAATTGATGGATATGACATACAAAAAGTAGTTTGTTTGTGTACTTCATACGTCAATAAATCGAATTAGTAGCAGCTAGAAAAGGTTATGTCAGACAAAGTAAAATCAAGTAAAAAATACGATCATCCTTTTGGCAGATTAATAAACCAAATATTTTCTAAAAAGTGTTAAATATTTTGCGTCAGCTGTAGTTTTTTATCTGCGATAAATCAAGAAGTGTTTTAACAGAAAGAAAACTAATTGTTAGTAAAGACTTTTGTTTTTTGTTATGTTACTTCATATTATTTTCGACATAGACAAATATTAATTGTAAACAACACAAAACTGAAATGATTGATTTAATAATTTAATGAAAGGAAATAATTAACAACTCTGACGGTTTAAAAATTACAAAAAAGATTTATGACTTGAATAAAAATAAAAGAATAATAAATTTGATGGAAATAAATTATATGAAAAAAAAAAAAATATATATATATATATATATATAAAAATAAAATAAATAAAAATAAAGTAATAATAAATTCTTTTTTCTGCAAATTCATTGTCTTATTTTAGAGTCGAGGCAAATATATAACAATACACAACAACAGAACAGAACATACCACAGACTTATACAGTGAGCCTGAAAGAATAGATTGATGTTAAAAGGAAAAGTACACAATATTCAAAAAAAATTTAAATTCTCAGATATTTTGCTGAACGGAAATTGACTTGAATCAAAAACAGGCTACGGAAAAGTCATTTTTTAAGTATTGCTAGGCAAGTATTTCATTTAGTAACGCATTTGGGGGATTAGTAATAATACTTCTAGAAGTTTTAATGGAGCTTAATTATGTTTAGTGCTAGTTTTTCTTTCTATGAAAATAAGCCTTATATAATTTTTGTTTATTGTTTTTCAAAAGAGCATGTGCAAAAATCATTTTGTGAGACAAAATCGCGTAATTTAGTATACTGCCCACACTAAAAACGTAATGACAGTCTTTATTGAGAACTCACCTACAAAAAATTTATCATGATATGTTATCTTGAAAATTGTTAAATTTATCTTGAAACAAGTGAAAACAAACCATTGACTAAGCTAATTGTTGAAATATCACATATAGACAGAGTTGATTACTCTGTACATTACACATACATAACTGATGTACCCATATAATAATACAATTTGCGCATAATATGCGCTCTCACGGGTAAACAGTGATGTTAACGAAAAAATGTTTCAACCGAAAGTTGTTTAATTTTTTATAAGGAACAATAAACTTTAGTTCTATTTCTAACGGTTTACAAGATGGGTCAACGGACCCAAGACCCAATTGACCTATGTTGCTCATTTACAAACTCGACCTCACTTTTTACGTCCTCAGTACGCTATAAAATTTTCAGCTTGATATCTCTTTTCGTTTTTGAGTAATTGTGATGACAGACAGACGACAGACGACATACGACAGACAAACAGACAACCGGAAATGGACTAATTAGGTGATTTTATGAACACCTATACCAAAATTTTGTTCATAGCATCAATATTTTTAAGCGTTACAAACTTGGGACTAAACCTAATATATACCTTGGTATATTTCATATTTCATGGTATAAAAGTTGATATATTAAGCATCACTAAACCACACAAGAATTCTTAGAGGTGCTGCACCTATCAATGATAAAATTTATGCTGACCTATCGTTTTTTGATTGGGTTTTGCCATGTTTCTATATCAACAAACATGGTAAGCAATCAAAATCGCTGTTTCGAAAATGTAATACAAATTTTCGACCTTTAAGCACGTTAGCCATTCTAATCAAGAGCGATCTACTTCTCAGGCACTCTGATTCTGCCATCAACTTGCAGTGTATTATTTACTTTTCTAATTTCATCGGTTGTATTCAAAAAATGTCAAACCGTTTTTGATAGAGTATTGCTTTCTGGTCAAAATTTTTAGGCTATACAATTTGGTTGTAGCCTACGTTGTTTTCAATGATTTCCGAACTATATGAATTGTACTATTTTTATGCAAAAAAATGAACCGAATTTCTTTGCTGTTTCATTAAAAATTTCGTCGATACAGCTATCTACCGACAAACAAAATCTGCAAAGCTAGGCTGTCTGTCACCAATGGGAATACGGAGTTTGGATACTAAAAGTTGCAACCTATTTTTTAAACACATTGTACAAAACAAAAATAACAATAAAACACTTATTTCAGTGAATTATATACGTTAGTACGGCATAGCTGTATGTATTTGATGCCGAAACAGAGCCCAATTAACACAAGCGAGTCATTAACACGCTTAAAAGAACATAACAAATGTCTATCTAAATGATTTACGGGGCACCCACTTTCTTTCTTTTTATTTTTTATGGCCCTTCTCTACGTGTGTGTATTTGAGTATATTATACTATTCTTATCCTTATTTAATTTATATACAAGTCATATTGAAATAGAATGAATAAGATATATTGTTTAATAGGTTATGTTAGTTGTAAATGGATATTTAGGAATGAACATATCTTTTCCTTTTGGTATTAATGTGTTGTATTTTATGTTGTTTGGTATCGGACACCATTAATTTTTTTTTAGTACCTTTGTTTTCAAAACTAATTTACCGCTTCGTATTATTCTCTATTTGTGATAATTTTTATTTTTTTCTTGGCCTTTGAAAAAAAAAAAATTTATGACTCCTACAAAAAATACAAAAAACACTGATTGAAATAATAATTTATTTTTTAAGAGTGTCTTTAATATTTTTCATTGTTTTTTTTTTTAAATTTTGAGGCAACTTCAAAAGAATATTTTCTTAATTTCTTTTCTTGATTATGAAATACACACACATATAGTTAAATTGTGGCAAATGCATAAAGGCTACCAAAAAATGTTCAAACAACTTCTCTTCCGATTTGAGAGTTAATTTTTAGGCGTTGACGAGGCTTTAAAAATGTCAGCTCGCTATGCCTTTTCGATTTTGAGTTAACGTGTTCATGATCGAACAGACGAATATATGGACAAACGGAATGGACTATCTATTCTAAAAAATTTTTCTACCATCAATGTTTCTAAGCATTAGATACTTTGGACCTAATTTTAAATACATACAAAAAATCTTCTTAACAAAAAATTTCTTATAAAACAAAAATTAATAATAGTAATAATAAGCTAGTTTAAAAAAAATGTTTTTAGCACTTTAAAAATAATAATCAATATTAATTACAATAAAATTGATAAGAAACATATTTATAATATTATTATTATATTAAAATAAAACAAATTATATTCTTTTAATTATGACATAAATTATAAAAAAATAAATAAGAAAAAAGATTAAAAAATAACAATAAATAATAATAAATGTTTTAATTTTGACAACATTAAAAAAAATAAAAATGTTAAAAATATTCATTAATAAATAATTTATTATACATATTATTAATATAAATATACTTATTCATATTTTTTCTTTTTAAGCGTTCTGGTATTCACACGTTAGCATTGAAAATAATACTTATATACACATAAATGACGGTTATAATAATTTACTTATAAGTTTTTGTAAATTTTTTCAAAAACGCAGTTGAATCTCCAATCAAATTTCGAGGTTTCACTATCAATACGTTAATTACAGAAAAGAATGCCGTAGGCCTTCTGCTTTTAATTTCCGGGCACTTTACATATAACCCCGACTGACATGCAATATAATAGATTATTTTATAATTATCTGCAGTAAAGAGACTTGAAGCGATACCTACAGTAAGGAAGAACAGAGTTCCTACAAGAATAGTCATTTTCATTATTAGTACCTACGATCTTGGCACTAATGGCATATCGTAATTGTAAACATCTGCTGAGCAAAAGTTACAACTTTTTTAGTTTTGTTTTCTAGTGTTAGTGAAGAGTCCATTTAAGGCATCTGCAAGATTTGCGGCATCAATTGCAATAGCAAACAAAACCCGGGCAGCAAAAATTCGACATAGCATATACATGAGAGATTAAACGGATATCCGGTAACAATCCGGTATCCGACCGGATAGTTATTCAGTATCCGGTCGAATTTTGGTTAATAAAACTAAAAAATTCTCATTATTTTATACAAGTTTATTTTAATAATTACACGTCAAAAATGTTTGCTTTTTAAATTATTTTAGTAATCAAAATTAACAAGTGGCAAATTGTGGTGAATTAATGCTAAATTTTAAGCATTTGTTGGTAAAAGATGACTAGACTTGGCTTCGTATACCAGACCAGCTTCTGAAAATAGCCTTTCGCTGACAACTGATTCTGATTCAAATTTCAGATTCAAGATGTCTTTAAGAAAAAGTCAATCTCGTTGTCAAAAGTCAAGCAATTCGATTTTGTTCTTTGACCGCGACAATCACTACTATTATACTAGTAATATATACTATATATTACTACTACGGCGATGATCTATCTGTTACTGTCAGAAGAAGATTCGTCGCAAGAGTTTTCTATATACTCAACCATGCTTTTTGTCGGACCTTTTCAGTTTCCAGAACTCCTAAATAGACTGACACAATAAACATGCCGCGTATTTGTTATCGTTTTTTTGATAATAAGATTTCTTGCCAAACAATCAAGCTTAAATCAAACACAAAATCACGACGATAAGTGAAAAAAAGGGCCGAATATCCAGCATCGTATCTAGTTGAATATCCGCCCTCGTACCTCGTCGATTATCCGGTATCCGATGTCCCACTAAGCCACTATCCGTTTCATCTCTAATATATATTCGATAAAGAACGTCTTTTTCTGAACTCTGATTTTTAGATGAGACATTATAAGAAGAGTACGAGTAAGGGTGAGTAAGGGTTTATTTCTAAAGTTATAAGAACTGCTGTTTAGTTGTGTGAAACGTTTTGAGATTAACGTTACCTTGCAAAGGCACACTTAGTTCTTATATATATGTGGGTTGGCTGTATTCTGTTTGTTTGTGTTATGGTTGTTATTAATAAAAAACAGGCGATTAATAAAAATAAATTATAAAAAAAAAAATTAAATAAAAATAATAAATTTTCTGTTGCATCATTCTTAATTCATTAAAAATTTGTATATTCTTTGAATATAAAAATGTGAAGACACTAATGTCTTCTCCATGTTATAAATATTTTTATAATTTATTGTAATAAATAAATTGTTTTGTTAAAAAATATACTAACATTCTTTTAATTTTACCTACGATTGTCATTTTCATTGAAAATTTGCATTAATATGTTATGCGTAGAAAAAAGCTGGGCTAGCAATGGAGTTGTTGCTCTTATTTACACTCCATAACGTCAGTCATCGGAAAACGAAAATTGAAAAAGTTTCTGTTATGTTATTTGGTTTTATATGACGAACTTCTTTTGAAAAAAGTAACCCAAAATAAAACTGTCACATTTTCATTTCCAGCTCTTAGGCTTATTTTTTTTGGGAAATATTTATGGTGTCAGTTTTCATACTTTCGATTTACAAAAACAATAATCGTTTTCTTTTACAAGATCACAAACTTATATCGTTCTTTTGGCCTCTTGAAAACGGGCGTTGATACTAGGAGTAAGAATCTGATACTAGGAGTAAAAATCTTTCTGGTCTATCTTAATTTATTTAACTTGTTGGTCACAAACTTTCCCCATTTCCCATTTTATTTCCACTTTAATCCAAACTGATATTCCTTTCATTCTTCTTTGGGACAGAAGCCAGTAAATGAGACACCATTGATATGTTATTGTTAATTAATAGCTTATCATTATTTTACGGTTTAAGTAAATTGCCATTTAATGATGAAATAAAAATTTTTTTAAATCAAATTACATATATTTATAGTATTGTTTTCTTTAGTTGTTAATACGAATAAAACCAAAAAACCCTTAAATTTTTAATTGAAGAAAACCATTAGATGTGATAAACTTACTTTTAAGAATATGTTAACTGTTTTAAGTAACTAAATTATGAACAGATTTTGTAATTTATGCATACAAAATTGAATGCATATCAGTGGCGTAGCTCGCCCTGGAGGGGCCCTGTATCAAAATTAGTTGTGGGGCCCAAATGATGGGTAAAGATTTCTCACAAAGGAAAGCAAAATGCTTGTATTAAATTAAAATATTTACTTACTGATTACCACTTCCTTCTAGAAATTGAACTAGCCAAACAATTCAAATTAAAATAAACACTTTACTTGCCTTTTTCTGGCAAATTAATTTATTAAATCATCTATAACCTAAAATTTCTGCCTCTATAGACAATAGTGACTAGTCTGACTTTTCTAATTTTAGCTTACAAACGTTAGCGGCCTTTATAACCCGGGGGATCCGTATAATTGATACGGCTGATACGGCGGTAGCTACACCCCTGATGTATATCATAAAACCGTTTGTAATTTATTTCCTGTAAGACGTTTAAGCTAATTATTATTTAAATGTTTTAATAAAGAAAATAAAATATTTAATAACAAAATGAATAAGCATTATCATTCCCTTGCATTTCCCGTTTTGATGTTGGGTCCTTTTCCATACACCCACATTTCACTGTCACTCTGTGAACACACAGTGTTACAGTATAGTGTTCTATTTTCATTTTGTTTATGTTTATGCCTGTTTGTTCACAATGTTTCTGTTGTTGAGTGAGTGAGTCAACAACAGACGTATACACAAATTGACCGTATCTATCATTATTTATATTTTCCCTCACCGTTCCTCTGTCAGTTGGTAACAATAATACCAACATAATAAAATGATTAATTATCATATTTCAACAATATTATATAATGATGAGAACGAATAAATTATTTATATTTGTAGTAGGATGAAGCACGTTGAATTATCAATGAGACGTACAGCAATAAACATCACTTGTTATTGTTATTCGACATTTTAAGATAGTTACTATTTCTTATATGAAATCATTAATATTTTTAATTAAAACGGCTATAAACTCTTACAAAACAATAAATATTTATTATTTCCGACACATTTTGAATGAAATTTTTCAATTGACTCAGCGAAGCATAGAAAATATCTATATTGGCTAAAGTAGCTAGGGACATGCATCATAGAAATTTCGAATGTCAGGTTTGATCGAGAGGACCGGGAGAAATTTATATATATATATATATTTTTTTTTAAAGTTAGATATTTCATTTTTTCTGTCAAATGATCACTCATTGTATGAATGACCTAAGCATCAGCAAGTCATTTCATTAAATGTTGTATTAGACAATAGGGCTGAATATTATTCAGACTGCTAGTTGAACGGTGCCGTTTAGTAAATGGCTAGGCTGTTAACTGAATGGCTAATTAAGTTAATGCGCTATGTACATATGGCTGCGATATGTACATAAATATACTATTGTACAATAATTAAAGCATATAACGTTGAGTGCCTTATTTATATTTTGACTTCAATTATGCTTAGATACTCCTATTTTTTTTTTTAATTCTAATCTTCCTTTTTGAAGTTGTCTTTTTAAATGTTAATTTATTCTGAAAATAGATGCTTTTAGGCAGAGCATACTCAATAAAACTGTGTATTTAATGGTATAGAATGAGAAAACACCAGAGAACGACCACCCGCCTGTCTAACCATCCATCTATCTACCATGGATGGATGAGCTGCTGCTGTTTCGTTTCTAAATAATTTCATTTCAATAATAATTAAATTATTAAAACATCCATTAATTATTTAAATGAAAATATATTTTATATCATATTCTGTTTTATAATCTATGTAAATTATTTTATACGAGATGAAACCCGTCGAAAACATTAATCGTAAAATACTATAATGATAAGAATCGAAAAAACTTAGCAATTCAGGTCAAAGGGATCCAAAAATGATGTTACTTTGTTTATAAACAGAGTTTTATCAATTAAACCTCTTGATATGCATTTTTAATGGTGGAGGTGTTTGGAAGACATGCAGTTGGTTAGCGAGAATGAAGTGTGAAATTACTTTTTGCAACAGCAAAAAGCTATAAATAAACATTTAATAAAAACTTTTAGCATTTAACAAAATAAACAATTAAACATTTAACAAAAGTTCTTAACATTGCTAAATTATTTTCTGAGATGTTCTGAGAGTTCTTTCAGAATTGCACCTTACTGAAACTGTAGTTTTGTACAGAAACATTAATTTTCTATTTTTGAAAACTAAGAAAATATGATGAAAAATCATATTTTAAATATCACTTGGAAAATTTCCTGTGAAGAATTTTACAAAATTCTGGCAATTTTTGCGGTTCTAAAAAGTACTTAAAAGACCCTCTATCATTTTACTGCCTACTGCATACATATCTACATTAATCTTTTGTGATAGTGACTAAGCTTTTAAAAAAAGGAGCCATGTATGTATTGAGAAACAAAAATGGGTAAGTACGCAATGTGCAAGGTGGTAGACAAGCTCATCGGTGCAGTATTTTAGTCGAACAAAATAGTTTTCGAATTTCTTATAAAATTATCTTGTTAATGCATTCAAACTAAATATGTATTCGTCAAGAACACAAAACTCATGTATCGGGCATATTTCGCTCATAGTCATTTGAAAACGCAGCCATTTCGAAAAAAATCGTGGAGGAAAGTTTATTAGAATGGTCAAAAGGAAGCCACTCACGAAGTTTCAAGTATTTATTCATCATTTAAAAAAAATTGTGGTGTCCTACGGAATATAATTGATTCAATAAAATCTTCTATAAATTATCATTTATTTTGGATACAATTTTAAAATGAATAAAATATATAAAATATTTTGTTATTTTAATTTAAAATAATTTTTTAAAATGTTAAATCGATAATGATGACAGTTATTTAATGTCAACATACTGTTTTTGTCATATAAATATTTTTTAAACATATATATTTTTGGTATTTTTATGTGTCTCTCAATCTCTTTTGGGTAACTAACAATCGATGACAACATTAAAACAGCCCAATAACAAGTTATTTAAAAAATACAAACAAGTTAAATTAATAAACATGGATGGATAATATGTTGTTTAACTGTTTTCAAATATGTTATTTTTAGTTTATTATTTATTATAGGAGAATTAAATAAATAATAAACTATTGTAACTAATTTTGAAAAACAATCTTTAATCTTCCACAAGTTGACCGTAAGGTGATGACCATTCCGCTTTTTTAATGTTATTTTTCGCTACTCAAAAGGAACTGAAAAGTATATCACCTTTGACTAGAATAAAAAATTCTAAAGTTTCTGTGTGGTGAGAGTACACATTCGTTTTACGTTTTTTGAAATAGCTAAGAATTTGTCAACTATGTCGTGTTTACCTAATGAATTCTATGATGTGAAGATAGTATCGGAAATTGACAGGGATAAGGGTTGCATTAAGGATTTGATTTTGCAAGAAAGTGTGACAATTTTCTGCGTTTTAGAGTTATGTTGGAAGGATACTGCCAATCGAAATAATAAATTGGGCATAAAAAAGATCACAAAAAGGCAAACTTAAGAATCTCAAATGGAAAACGAACTTAATTTTGTGAATAGTAAAATTTTCAACCCCGTTCAAGGCAAATGTGAGGAAATAAGGCAACCTGCCTTTCATAATTAAAGTTTTAATGTATTAAAAGCATAGAATAAAGAGAAAAATCGGTCACCGGTCTGCAGTAAGTCGTACACCGTGTCATAAATCGGTACACAAATATTGTAAAAATTATCTCTGGAGGTTTCCACAAAAGAAAGTGACTAAATACCTATAGAACCTATCCCACATTATTACTCTTCAAGGCAATTTGTTCAATTTAGATGAAGTTTATGGTTTGCGTTTTGTTGACGTAAGATTCTACAATTATTATAATAGGTGCCAAATACTTTGTCATGTTTTATATCGCTTTTAATATAATTGATTTAAATTGATTCAAAAAATTAAAAACTCGCTAAAAATGAAAAATAAAAGGAAATATTTGTAAGATGACAACGAATTTTTATATTTATTAAGCTGCTAGTAATCCATTTGCGGAATTCCGTTTGCGAACTGCAAGTTGCTCCTCAAAGAAGATATCTTAAAAAAGCTAATCTTAGAGGGAGGGAGGAACGTACTTGTGGTATTTCAAGACAGATGTGGTCTGAGTACAATCGTAGGCGTTCCGAAGATCTGATATCACTTCCAAGGGCCCTTAACACCTGGACATGACAGTGTATCATGATTATTGGAGGAGCTGTCACAGTGAAAAGGAAAAGGAAACGATGTCTCATCTTCTGTGCCACTATCTAGCTCTGGCCACGAGGAGGTGGACTCACTTGAGTCGGCCTTTCTTTGACGATCTCTCCGACCTGAAGTCCGTTGACGTCAAAGCACTCCTGCTGTTCTTAAACAGCTTCAAATTTTTCGGTATCACAACGGACCTTATTGTCTTAGTGTGTCCCACCCCAGAACAATCACTCTAACCTTACCTAACCTAAGCTGCTAGTAATAATTAAAAAAAGTTATTGTGGAAATTTCCGAACAAGGGCTTCTTTTTTACAATTAAGCTGCGTGGATGTAATAAGAAACACTTGTACTATTTGTAGTGAGTTTCAATAAATTTCTAATAATGTCTAAAGTTAATAAGAATTTACAAATAAATATTTATTTAAAAGAACACAAAAGAAATGCCGTCTTTTGGGGGTAAAAAGTTTTGACATTCACTAATGATGTAAAAGTATATAAGATAATTTCAAAATCTCATCAAAATTGTTAAAAATAAAAATATAATTAAGTTAACGAAATATAAAATTCTTAGTAATTAATTAACCCAAAATAAATGGTCCTATCATCCGCTTGCAAAATACCGATTATATTTTCTTAATGTGCACATTACTTCCTCATAAAACAAACAACAACGCAGACTCATGATTGCTGTTTCTTCTCTACTGGCAGTGTTGGGAATAGCGCTTGTGACTTCACTCAGTCTGCTTTCTGCATTGTCGTAACATTTAAGATGCCTTATGGATTTGCATAGATGAAAAAACTGAAAAAGTAATCATAACATAATAAATTTTTTTATCGAATCAAGCATTTATTAGAAATAAAATCGTAAAATAGTGATCTAGTGATAAATAAGCCTAAGAAAAAGAAACAGAAGTATATATATCATGATTTAGAACCTCATATTTACATATCATAGCAAGTTATATTTTTTATCCAAGATGAAAAACTACCATATATTATCAGCAGTGAAATACATCAGAATTGGGATACAAAGAAGTCAAAGAAAAAAGTCTGATATAAACGCCACACAATCTCCATATACATGGTTAAACATTTTTATTTAACGGTTGTTAAATTTATAAAATTTCAAATCTTGTATAGATTTATTATCAAAATATAAAATGATTTGACGATGCCAGGAGAAGGCCTCTAGTTTGTTAAGCCAATTGTTTTAAGATCGAAAATTTAACTTAACAAAAAGACAAAAACTATAAAAAAAAATCATCAAACCTGAAAGGATATTCATTTATCACAGCTTTCAATTTTTTATGGTTATCCCTTTTGCAAAGTTACTACAAATTACTTTCTCTTCTTACGAATTTTCAAACTCCTATGAGGAGAATCTTTCGAATAAGTTATGAATCGAAGACCGATAAAAAAAAAGCGGTACTTAGATAAATAATTTATTAAAATTTCTTAGACGGTTAAATATTTATGAAACGTTACTTTAATAAAATTAGTGTTAATCGAGAAAGAGCTTCTGGTAGGATGATTTCGACTACATCATCCTATGCTTGTTTATAATTTGTTTTGCCTGTGTTTGCTTATAGTTTTGTTTTCATAGGCATCGAGTAACTTCACATTCTAAGGTGAATTAATTTTTTTTTGTACATTAAGATATTTAAAATTGCGAAGGTTATTTAAAAATTCAGCATCCATTTTGGATTTACTTCTCATGGTGAAGTAATTGCCATTTCAAATTTTAATAGACGTTGATTTACCCTGATTCCAAATTCATATTTTTGGTATGAAAAATTTCAAAATAAATTGACAGTCATAGTTCGTTTGGTATTGAAGTCGTCTGAGTGCGACCCCTGTAGTCCACATGACTAACTTCCCAGAAGGGTAAAAAACATTAAAAAAAAAGGTCTTGTTAGCCTTCATAGATTCGAACTTAGATATAGATAGCCTTCTTAGACTACCCTACATAGATTAGCCTTCATAGATTAGCCTTCGAACATGTACTGCAGCTTATGCTGGAACGATCATTATCTCCATATAAAATGATGTGTTTTATCCACTTTTCAGATTCTGTTTATTCAGTTTTAGTTTTTTATTACCATTAAAAAACGGGTCAAGTAATTCTGCTGAAAATCTGCTCTTACAGTTTTTTAATACGCGATTACGCGTCGAATAAGCCCGGTAACGTGTTAATGTTATAACTGGTTCGCGACATAATCGAGGCGAAAGAATCCGAACGAACATACGCACGTAAGTACAAACACACACAGACATCACATTAAAAAGGTTTGATTCGGATATTAAGGCCTTGAAACTACAGAAATATGTAAAAGTCGAGATTTTCAAAATCGGTCCCATTACAGTAACTTTCTCTGGGAAGTTAAAAATCAAAAAATTTAACATCTACATTCAATATTTAGAGGTTAGTTATCAACATATAGAGGTTAAAAAGAAACGTATACTTTGTTGTTACTGTTGGTACTACATTTATGAGTGCTGGCCCCGTGAATTGTATCTACCCATCTCATCTCCCAAGTTCACCCTTCAAATTCTTGTATGCCTACTACACAACACACTGGAAAAGAAATATCACGTCATCAATCTTTTAAGTAACATCGTTAGGTGGTTACATTTCAAAACTTGACATTTGACAGATCGCCATATGCTTTACTTAAATTGCTTGTTACGCACTTTCAACTGTTTTTTTCCTTTCTCTCTTTCTTTGCTCTTTTTTCTTGTGTGTGTCATATATTTTATTATGTAAGAAATAGTAGTGTAAAAGATTTTCACGGTAAAATGCCTTACCAAAAGATCACAAATATTTATGAATTTTTTATTTTATTAGAGATTTAATTCTAGTGAAAATATAGAGAAGCATGGCAGGCAGGATGAACAATACAGCATTGAAGCAAATTTTAGGAAACCTAGCCAAATATTGTAGGGGTAATTGGAAGTTTAAATAATAATAACAATATAGCATACTCTTTTTGCTACGTTTTGGTTCAAACAGTAATTTTTGGGATATATGCGACGCTTTCGCTTATTAAATTGTCCAGAGAGTGTGAAATGGGCCTTGTCGTTCATCAAAAGTAGATTCCAAAAATTAGATTCAACGTCAACCAGTCAAGCGACTGTTTGGCGATAATACGAAACTTTTGAATTCTAGGCAACGCTCTCTTCGACCGCTTCAACCAGTTCATTGTAACGCTTCGGTAGTTGATGTTGACGATCTTCCGCTGTACTTGGCTCAACAATTGGACCCCAAACACGTTGAGTTAACACAACTGAACGACGCAATGTCGTTTCAATGTTGTACAGCGTCTCTATTTCGGTGCGTTGTTTCAATGTAAAGCGATTCATAAAATTATACTGAATTGATGTTTCACAAACATGCCCAATCTACCCAATCGGTTGACAATTGTCAAAATTATTTAATATTTACATACCGACATAAAAATGGCACACCCTGTGTATGACGGCCAAACTTAGAATATTACAAAGCACTACAGTAAACCCCGATTTTTCATATTTTTCAATTGATTAGAGTTTGAGCTATCGACGCCCAAAATAATATGCTATGAGTTTTATAAGTAATGTACATATATTGTACACATCATACACTTCAAATGATTTGAAGCTTGATTTTCAAGATATGTGATTAAGATAGGAAATAAAACTAAAATTCTATGTTAAATAGGTTCTTAACAACTTTTTAATAAACCAAACATTCTGCCCTTCGATTCTAATTTTGAAATATTCGGCTTATGAAAGTAACAATGAATGCAAACCTTCCAGGAAAATGGAGGGTTTTTTCATTTGATTCCTATGTCTACGTTTTATTTTATACCGGCCATTAGTTTGCTTTATTGTACTACAATCGTTCAGAAGGCAAACGACTTTCTTGATTATATACCCAGCCTTTTAAAACCTGATGGATTTGCTTACAATCACCTCTAGATATTAATACAGACTTGAAATAAAGTCTGTATGAAAACATTTTGGTGAGTGTAAAAGAGTATAAAATGTATAAACAAAGGTACTTGAAAAACACTAAATGGCCGCAATAATAATTCACATGTTTTATACTTATTTTTCACCTTTAGGTATTTATATAACAGTAAAAAAATAAAATAAAAATAAAATGTATAGTTAGATGGAAAATAGGGTCTATGAAAAACAAAGACAGATATGAATTATCCTTAAGAAAAACGTGCGGAAAAATAACATATATAGAAGTTAATTTGATATCATATTATTTATTTTAAGGTTATGATAGCATTATATAACTCCTACTATTTTTTTATGATATATATAGGCCATTCTTTTTGTTTTTATAAAAATTTATATTTTTTATATTTTTTCTCATATATTTTTACTATGTTCTTACCTCCATGAAAACATCATAGAATTCAGTATATACAATAACATCAAAAGTTTTTGAAAATTTGGACATTGGCACACCAAACGATATTTATACGACATAGTGACCCAAATTAAAATAAAAACAATTATTTTAAAGTTTCGTCTAATTCATTAGCAAATTTTTTTTTTTTGAAAAATTATTACATGAACCTATTTTTAACTCCCGACTAGCCGATTTTGATTTTTGTGTTTCGTTTGAAAGGTAAGTTAATGGCGAGTATTCTTAGCTATGTTTCAAGCGCGATTTTAGGGTTCCGCAAATTGGTTCACTTTGGAAAAGGCTTTAAGGAAAAAGGTAATTTAATAGTGTGTTCTAAGATATGCTTGAAGTGAAATTCTTTGTAAATTTTACTTGTATGGTATGCAATATACCACATTTGAAGCAAAATTTCCATTAAATGTTATAAATTCATACGAGCAAACATGTACAGTTCTTTTTGTTGTCGCTAGATAGAATTTTTCTTACCATTAAAGTCCCTTAAAGGATTGGATTAAATGACAGTCGAATAAAATAACTTTTTAAAATTAACGTTCTCGAATATAATGATTAATATACAGTCGTTGCAAAATCGCAAAAACTGTGTTGTTTTAGTACTCAAGAGATTTGACTCATACATAAAATTGCACATAAAGATGTAATATCTCGATATATAAATTCACATAATTGTCAATAAACCAGATTATTGTTACTTTTTCAGCACATTTATGGTCTCGCAAAATTTTCTAAAATAAAAATTGTTTCCTGCTTGCAAAATGAAGCAGAAGAAGTTTTGAATGTATAGTACGCTACAAAAACTACAATTACGCATAGTTACACATAGCACTACTGGGATATTAGTGTTATTTTCCAAATTCAAATGTCTGTGTATATAGAGGTCAACTGACGTTCATTTTTGTTTTTTTTTTACAGTGCTAACGGTGTGTTATGTATGTTGCTGCGTATATTTTACGTTGTAAGGGTGCAATTTTTCTTATATGCATCAAGAGAATTAAGATTTATTTTCATATGAAAATATAATTTTACGTCTATTCTTCTTTTTTTGAAACACGACAACTACTGAAAGTAAATTTCGTATTACCTGCAAAACTAAATGCTTCTATTATATCAAAGCTTGATTTTTATCGCGCCGTAGTCGTCAATCTCGTCAAATAGTCTGAGTTTTGAACAAAACAAATGCAAGGATGCGTTTTTTCCCTTGTAAGGCTATACTCATACGAGATTGGAGTCCCTTACTTATTCCTGAGTTGCAGCTCCGGGCTTATAAATGACAATATAAATATGTTATTCCGAGTTGATGTAATTTTAAATCTTTCCCAAGTTTTCAAAAAAGTGTGGTTCCATTATTATCTTCTTTCTAATCCCCGACTAAAAAGAGAGATGTTGTAAGTTTAACGTGTCTATTTTTGTGGGTCATTTGAGGTCATTTGATCGAGGGTGTTCTCCGCTATGTTTCAAGAAAATCACACACACACACACACACACAAACACACACATACTTCTCCTCTAAATTGGTGTTAATGCCTTGTCTTGACCATGAAAGGTAAAGGAATGTTGAAAATTTCGATTTCGCAAATGGGACTCACTACAAAAACTTCATATACTGGAAAGTTAACAATATCACAACAATTGCGTTATAGCCAAACGGTAACATAAAAACACAGTAAGTGTTATATGAGATTCTACCGATCACAGATGTGAACATCCTATTTAATACAGAATCCAACCATTACAAGATTTATCGCGGATATAATAATCTTGTCCTTCTTTCTGTATACTGATGATTTTAAAACACTTTCAACTGTGTAAAAATACAAGAATTTAAAAAAATTTCTTTATAGTGTGTTTTTTGTACGTTCATTTTATATAATGTTTAAAAATAACTTGCATATATAGCATAAACGTGGATCTTTATTCTACCCATAGAATGAAGGTAAATTAAGCACTTTTATGCGCATTACAAGATAGTGTACGTGGCCAGTACTCAAAATATTTCCGGACGTACTCAGTCGCATAGCGGATTTAAATCGATAAAACAATTGATTTGATTGGATTCTTCAAATTTTATTCAGAATTAGTGTTTGGTAAATTTTTACCGCAAAATGGTGTCCGATTGGGATTTATGTTGTATTTAAGTATAAGCTATATGAAAAGGTTCATTGAGTCTACATGGCAAAGCCAAAAAATCATATGTATGTGTATTGTATGTAAAATCGAACGTATGTCGTATCACTCGGTAATTTCATCTCATTTTAAACATCATTGAAAGAACATTCAGCCTAAGACAGCTAAGCAATAAAATGATAATCCGAATATGTCCCCATCGACAGTCTACCGTCGACTGAATAATTGTGGGTAAAATTGGCAAACTAAATCCATGTAGATTAACAATTAATAGAATTGTGAACCGACAAATCAGACAGCCAGACAAAGTATATAATAATGAATAATAATTTATTATACATTTATGCATTTAAAACAAAAATAATTGAAATCTTGTAATTGAAATTAAAATAAACTAGCAATAAGTACATTTAATAATATAAATAAAATCAATTTCATTTGTAAATTATGTATAAATTATCTGAATAAATTACTTTAGTAATTAACATGAACATGAAATGAAGTAGATAATTAACTAAAAACAAACTAAAAAGATAATAATGTATGCCTCTATCTTTGTCATGTCTTTACGTTGTATTCTTAACTTTAGAACTGAGAAAATTCAATGACTAGATTAACATACACAATAATATTCTACATTATGCGATATATTAAAACAGGATAACAACAGATGTCAGTCAGTAAAATGTCGGTTAGTCAATTATTTTGCTTCTTTGTTCTTCCTCCTTTAATAACAGTTGTCTTTGTCATTACACATAATAGCTAGAATTGAGATATTTACAGGTTAAATTTTTATAATTTTAAATATAGATGTTTCAAGAAATATACAAATTCTATCGGCTAGCATGTTTAGATCACCTATATTGGCCATCTCCTACCGTCTTAAAAAGGTCAGTCGAAAACAATACCCTCCAGAAAGACCTGAGCGTAAACTTACCTAAGTCAAACTGCACGGTTTTAGAAACCGAAGATTTTAAGGTAAAGGATAAAGATTGCTTTGAAAACCCATATCAAGTTATCATTCCGGCTCTAGGGTCGGTCATTGTTACATGTATGAAGCAGCTTAATCGACAGCAGCTTAATGAAGTGTATGAATGGATAGAATTGAACACTCTTATATGCTACAACATTAACATTATCGTTTGCAGGTAGTTGGCAATAGAATCTTTCAATTCGCTAAATAAATTGACGACAAATGTCAATGTTACCTGATGTATTGAACGATAGGAGACATTCCGGAAATTTGCAACGAGGCTTCCAGAGAACTATTTCCATCCAGGCACCAAAAATCTGGAAGAGCAGTTTGGGAAATATACCTTCATCAGCTTGATACCCATCCGCTTCGCTGGATTTTAAAGTAAAGACTGGTAAAGACCACCATGTTATAGCCTTCACCCCCTAGCTCTCGTAGTTTTTGTGTGAAAGCGTCACAAACAAACAAATGAACAACCTTACTTTCATATTTATAATATATAGGGATGCCACACATCTTTAAGAAAAAGCGTATGTAAAATGAATAGAGAAACGGACTTGTGGTACTGCAAAAAAATATTGTCAAAATATCTGAGACGTTCGTAAAATATAAAGAGGAAAATACGACGTATTTAACAATTGACTGCCTTAAAATTGAAAGCACATTTACATTTTTTGAATTGATTTAACTATTTCATGGAGTTATAGCTAAGCTTAAGTAAGCGCCCTTTTAAAGTATTATCGTTAATTTTTTCCGTTTTGCCTCGCACAGCATGTCTTTACTCTTGTAGTTTTAAAAACAACACTCTGTATTTGTTCATCATGTCAGTCTATTTATTAACATACGTGAATATTCAAAAGACAAAATACTAAAAATATGAACATTTACACACATGCATTTATTCACACACTAAAAAACTCACACATTGATATTTGAAAAGGATTAATGGAAGTTAGTATACATATAAAATGGTAGTAGCAAACAAATGCAAAGTAACTTGAACATAATAAATTCCCACCCAAGAATTACTGCTTTTGCAACTTGCAAAATATGACAATGTCATAAATTTCAAAGTCAACGCGAGAAAAGCATGCACACGATTACATATATAAAATGAATACGACAAACTGAAATGTGTTTTTAGTCCGGGCGGAATCAGTAATGGACCAAGAAAATCTATTAACAAAATTCAAAATTTGCTTAGACTTTATTATCTCATAATTAAAATTTGTTAATTTTTTAAATCAAGTGCTTTTTTAGCTCAAAAGAAACAAAACTGTTATGTGTTTTCTCAAAAGCAAATAGTTTTCGACAAAGAAATTTTTTAAATGGTATAATGGGGTTTGCAACTCACCAAAACTCAACAAAACCATTTTCTCAAAATACTTTCTAGATGCATGGTTTAGAAAAATAAATAAAAGGGAACTTCAGAAAGTAAATTTTGTGTAAAAATTTGTTAAAAAACTATTTAAACAATATCTGATTACATGATCGATTGGTGCACTTTCAATCCACATAGTAAGAATAATACTTTTTCCTGGTTCATCACTGATTCCGCTCGGACTATTGGTGTTGTCTTTAAATGCAAAAAGTTAATGTACCTTCTTAAAACATATATTAAATTTAAAAGAAACCACTGAACTGATTTTGTATTCCAAGGTGAAATCTGAAATTGAAAATGATCTTGCCAAATTGTATCGGGTATTATGAGCATATATAATAAATAAATAATAATAATAATGATGATGGGGTATAACCTCCGTTTTTCGAATACCTATCTATAACAGAGGGCACCCCCATCAGTGTTTTTTTAATCTTTATTTATTTTACTTTAAACTGTATTCAATATACAATTAAATTTTTTTTCAAAACGGCGACAGTGTGGGCGACAGTCTCTCAGCCAGTAGCTGAACGTTTTCAAGACGATTTATCTCGCAGGACCACTAAGCCGGTCTAAAGATAAATGCGAATCTCTTTAAAATTCATTCGAATCTAGCAAAATCTAAATCATAAAAAATATAATAATATGTTAAACAACCTTGTTTAGAAAAAATTCGGTTGGTTGTCTTCATGGCTTGTGTTGAGTTGTGCAAACAATTGGAGTTGTTGCACGACGGGTTGAAATAATTCAGTTTACGGCTAGAAAATTGTTAATTAAACAAAATGATTTTTTAACTACCTTGACGAGAGATGTGATAGCCTCCGTGAATAGAAACATGTTCTTGAGCTAATGCCACAAAATAAAATACTAGGTTTACTACCAAACTATTGATAGGTGTATATTAACGAATGTTTTAGCACATACATTGCTGCGCAAACGCTACACACACAAAACCATACGCTTATAAAATTGTTTCAAATACGACGAAATGATAGCCTCCCTTCCCAGTATCCTAAGCCTTGCCTTTTCCCCTTGCCTTTCACTTTGTCACTCTCCCCAGTATGTCAATAATAAAGTATATGAATTTGAAGAAAATGTGATTACAAAGTACTTCTTTCTTTTCTTAATACCTTATCTCTTTGTCACATGAAAAAAGCAATCTTCAGTCTTGAGCCTTAATTTTTAGAGCTTGCTGCGGTCGTAATATAGGATATATATTTGGTTAAAATTGTACAATCATGACAATATGTTAGAGCATATCAATCGTAAGAAAATGTGTATTTAATGTTTCCAACGTCCTTCAACGTAGCTAGATAAAATATTTACCAGTTTAGTAAAACCAGAAGCTTCAAAACTGATTAAATATTTTAAAATTTAATCAAATTCAGTCAGGTTTACGTGATGCACGAACTAATGGACAGGACAGGAATTTTATAATAGTAAACAGAAAAAGTACTGACCACTTTTAAATATTTTCAGTTCACTGCCTTGAAAAAAATTTATGTATAGTAATATTTCTAGGCGCTAAAACCTGAGGTTAGCCGACATTTATTACACACAAAACGACTCGTTTTTACTACACAAACACAATTTTTTTTTTGTATTCTCGCCTGTTTCATGAAGTGAACATACTAAAAGAAGTAGTTTTGGATTTTACAGCTAAAGGCAATGCTGTGATATTTTTCGTTTTACCTTCTTTTCATAACACAACATAAGAGATACATATAAGACAGGAAGACTTTAGTGATAGTTATAAATGTGATTTATTTGTTTGTAGATAAAATGCTCGCTCTTTTCCTTACAATCTTTGCTCCCCTTAACTTTTTTCTTAGGGTCTTGTATCAAAAAAGGAATGAAAACTGTTTTCAAATAGATTGTGTAAGAACGAAGTCTTTAGTCAATGCGCTAAGTTAGTATATTCATACTAACGCACTTAATGCTAGCCTTTTTTTTCTATTTTTATAGCGTCTTAAAGACAACATTTCCACCCCTACGCCTATCTTTAGCACTTTTACGTTTAAGTGCAATTTTTTATAGCACGTTACACAACTTAAGTATCCAAAACTTGAATAATATACTTTTTAACTTCCTAGTGAGATAGTTATTGTAATGGGTCCGATTTTTCAAATTGAAAATTTAGACATATCTCTACGTTTCAAAGCCATTAGAGTCGAATAGTATGGTTTTTAAAAGGATGTATGTATGTATGTATGTATGTATGTTCGGATTCAATTTTCGTCCCGCATATCTCGAGAACAAATGATGATATTGACATGGGACCAGTTTCATTTAACGCATAATTATGTAACTTATACCTGAAAAATTGTTTAATTGTCACTATTATCATTTATCATTTATAAAGTTTTAACATGGGGGTGCAATTTTCTACAAAAAAAAAAATTATAAATATTAAAACATATGATCCTTTTTAAACATATTTATCCTTTCCACTGGGAAGTTAGTCGTGTGGATCTTTCGGGTCGCACCTAGATCGCTTTTTTAATCAATATTTCTGGAAATGGAATAGTATATTCAATTTTATAATCAGGTCTTTTCGTTCACATATTCGCAAAAGTTGTCAAATACTTCATCCAGTATACAGTAAGTCTCAAAAAAAGTTGTTGAGCTTATAGTGGAACATTTCAAAAAAACTTGAATTTGAGCTCGAATATAGGCTCCTCTAGTTACCCTTAAGAGATAGATTACAACTTGATATTCGAAATTTGTTTCGTATAAAATGACTGACATTTTTTGAAATATTTTTTTGAAGTATGAATAAATTCGGCTGAATTCGTATCCAAAATTCTGTTTATTTTTAAACAATTTCTGGAGAATCTATTTAACTTGAAAACATGTTTCAGCCAAAAAATGTAAGTTTTTTTTCTTTTAACGAAAAACTTTATGATATAAATTAATCTTCTATCGCTTAGCAATTGTAGGCTCGAGTTGGCATTCAAATGACCTTGCATGTCACAGTTAAATTCAAGATAGTTTTAAGATGCCGTCCTTCAAATCCAACAACTTTTGTTTCAATTTTTTTAATGTGGCTTAGCCTAAAAAATAGTTCTTAATGTTCTCATTAATGCATGACTAATGTCAAATACTTTTAATACTTTTGTATGCTGCAAAAGAAAGAATATTTTTAATTATTTTATGGTTATCTATTGCCAGTAGACATAAACGGATTCATATCAGAAGCAAAATACTGGGCTCAAACATGAGCTGATCGATACTATTGGAAGGTAACACACCAATCTTTGGCAAAAATCTTCATCTTATAATCAAATGAAGATAATAAGGAAAAATTAAGTTTGAGTACAGAAAATGAATAATACATTTCAAAGCCTCTTGATTCCGTGCGATGGCCTCTTGGACTATATGTGTATGCTTTTGGATGTTTTAACAATTTCTTATATGATGTCACATTTTAGATGTTATTTAATATAGCTTTTGTTACAGAGGGTGTTCGTGTATTAAATGGGCGCAAACCAACATCATGCCAAGTGAAAGAATAACACTAAAGCAAAGTGCTCCAAAGTAAGTGGTACACTCACTAACTAACTAACTATTATTCTATTGTTTTCATTCTTATCTTCTGCATTGTTTTTCATTTTTTCCAGTGAGTAATGCCTTCTTTGTTTTACACAACACAAAAGTAAAGTAAAGAATTCTACTTAAATGATTTATTAGTAATTTCATAGAAAAGTCTTCTTATACATTTTATCTTTTTACCATATACCGTTTTGTTATTTTAATTTCAGATTAATTTAGAAGATAAATGATGTAATTTATTTATTGACTTTTACTTTTAAAATGCGACAAAGTGTCTCATATTTCGTATGTTATTTTCAATTTCTTAAGTAAATTCAAATTAAATGAAGACTAGGAAAATCTATTCGACTAATGAAAGAATGAAATTTGTCAGTTTTCAGTAGCTAAGGATACGGTTAACGACTTCAAAGCGTAATTGCTCATTACAAAAATAATTAATTGGAGACGGTATTTTAAAATTATTTTTAAGTTGTCTATTCATTCTTGTGAAATCTCGCAAAAAAATTTTTTTTTTCGGCGCTCGTTCGCCGAAACTATTGATAGATTTTACGAAAGTAATTGTGAGACATAAATTGTAGGAAAGTTTTTCTAATGTAATTATATATGTAGATATTTTTCCCGTAAAATGACTCTAAATGGAGATTTTGTCAAAAAACTGCTATTCGACGCTATTTTTCTAATATGGCGGTGTGAGTGACAAAGGTACGATGTAGCAAAATATTAATTCGAAAAGAGCACCTGAAAATCTATTAAATCATCCATTTTCAAAACTCGATGACAACTTCCCAGGTAAAACTACCAGATGACTATACTAACTTCTCTATTGTGTAATTTGCTTGCCTTTCAGTAGCGAAGTTTTAAGATGTGAGGCTCCACACTTATAAATACTTTTGGCGCAACAAAAACTTTTTTCACACATATTTTCACGTTTCTCATACAAGTTTCTTTGATGTTCGTTAAAAACCTGATAAGGTTCTGACCGTGTGGGTTGAAAGTGGTATACAGTCTTGTTTCGTTTTCGATGGTATCATTTTTAAGTGCGAATCTTAGGAATAATTTGTGTCTACCCTTAAAAAAAAGTAGAAAAAAAACGAATTGCATGTTAAAGCAGATATAAATTTTAAACCTCAACAATCTCGGTAAATTCATTTGATTAGCAATAAAACAATTTTTCTCCCAACACCTTTATACAGAATCATAACGATGATATACTGTAATAACATATGACATACAAAATACACAGGGATAATAGCAGGATATAGCATGAGGATAAGGTTGGAAAATAGAAAAAATGATGAACAGTTCAAAATGTTGGTAGGGGGGAGTTCGTTAGTGAGACGATAATACACCATCAAGGTTTCAGGTAGACCAGGACATTGTAAAATGAAGAGGTAGATATCCAGAAATACCAAAGCAAACTAAAGGGTGTCCCATCGTAAACAAAAATAATTTTGTATGAAACTTACTTTTTATTAAGATATTTTAGTTTCTTTTATTTTGTTAATTCATTTTATTCACGATAGAATTTTGACAGATTGTTAAATGTCATCAACAATATTTATCATACTTCAATGACTCTAAGAGTGCTTACAAATAACAAATCGCCCACGAGAATCTCATCATCAGGACAGGGGTAGTATTTTTGAAGGTGTTTTGACATTTTTTAATTGAGCTGTTAACTTAAAAATTACTTATGAATACCCGTTTAGGTCGATATTCAAATAAGAAGATAATTTTAACTTCAACAAAAAACATTTTAACCTACACTCGATAAAACAGCTTAGCTTATAAGGTATCGGATTACAGACACCCAGAGTTTGTGAGTATCGGATACTATCTAAAAAAATTTCAATTATCATATTATTTGAATATCGCCTTTCAAACAGATATAAATAAACTTTTAATTTTCGTAGAGAAAAAAGTTACTATCTCGCGTAAATATACTCCGTAAGTTCACCTTAAGTAACATATTAAATTTCTGTTACTCTATATTACTCTACCTTATTTCATTTTTCCTTATCATTCTTAAGCCCTACCCTTGTACATATTTAAATGGACTTGTAAGCTAATGATTTGTTATTACCCAATAGCTATTGGGTAATGATCCACACATATAAGTTAATAAAAAAATTAAAATGATTATTTTATGGGCGAAACTGGATTGAATTCCATCATATGCAGCCATAAAAATCTTTTGAAATCGTTTAAAATAATAGGCTTTTGTCCACTTAGAATAAATCGGTTGGATAAAAGATTAATTATGATATGCAGATAACAAAACACAAAATTATTTTTTTTAAAGAATAAAGATTATTTTTTTTTTTAGATAATAATTTTCGTAAAACTATACATTTCGTCTCGTGGCAGCAAAGACCAATCAGATGCACTTTGAAAGTGTTACGTCACGCCATATGAAACACTAAGTCAACTTACATTTACAAAAACATGTAAACTTGCATATACTTGTAACTTGCATATACTTGTAGCTTGCATATACAAAACTGATTGTCTATCAGTGTTTGATGTCATTCAAGACGCCTTGACACTCTACACTGTTTTAGAAGTAAATTTGAATTGGTTTTTTAAAATGCAAAATACATAAGATAAATAGTTTTTTTTTTAAATAATACTTTCTTGGTGTAAATCACACACTACTGTAACGTATAAAACCAATTTTTCAAATTTTTGGACAAAAACCCATTATTATTCATTATAAATAAATTCAACTCACCCAACGGGACACCCTTTAAAATGAAGCCACCATGCAAGCAAAGCAAGAGTAATAACAACATAATAAGAGTTAAGAGTTAAACTTGGTAATATTCTAGGTGGATGTAGGTGTGTATGTGTGTGTGTGTAAATAGGATGTGAATGAATTAATTTAGTAGCTGGTGTTGTGTCATTTAACTAAAAGGTGTAGAGGTAACAAGTTAATTTCGTGACAAATGTTTTAGGTCGACACCAACAACAAATAAATGAATGAACGAACGCAATGTGGAAGCGATTGTTGTCGTTGTGACTAATTCTCATGTTCGTTGTCACTTCGTTATTATATTGTGTATATGGTGGAAATGTGTTAGTATTTTATATATTTATTTATATAGTCTAGAGGAGATCTTTAAATCTATGGAAATAGCAATATGCACGCATATATGGGTGGAATCATGATATAGAGTGACTTTAGTTAACAGTCCTTTTAGTAAAGACATCGACACTTAAGGTAAGCTGGCATAGGAATACGCACTTAAGCTTCACAAGGTTAAAAAACAACAAATAAGTAATTATTTGTATAATCAGTTTGGTTTTATTCGAAAGATTATTTTATAACATAATAAAAGTATGAGTAACAACTTGCTATCTAAATAAAGTTGTGCGTAATTTGCTAAAGATCACAAAATGATATTTGCGAACTCTTACGCATACAGGTGTATAAGAATAAGCAAGAGGGTTGATAGGAGAAGTTAATTAATCTACACATAAATTGCAAATAAATCCACCAACCCCTATATATGCGGTGCATACCTAATGCCACCAAGTTTTACATCCCACATCCCATTGAGTGTTTTACAACACTCAATCTAGTCTTCTCCTTTTCTGCGTAGTTTTGGGGCGTGTTTTTACGGTTTTCTTGGGGCTTGCTATAAAAAAATCAAGTTATCCCGCAGGTTTCAAGCAATTCCGCATCGAATGCAAAACTGCATCTTTCTAGCACGTCTAGAAGTGTCGTAGAATTTATATAGCGGAGTCCGTTTCACTTTATATAAGTTAACGCAGTCGTATAAGAGTACGCGCATACTCCTATACACCTGCGCACTTGGTCATCTTACACCACAGAGTCATTTTTTTAAACACATTTGCTGCTTCCGTCTGGTGGTAAGTAGCGGAACTATCTTTATTTACAATATAATTTTGATAAACCATCATACGGAAACAATAATCGTTTTATATGAAATACATTACAATTTCGAGTTGTAATACTTTAGAAATGATGAAAATAAATAACAAATTGCACAAAAAACAGGCACATTTTTTTTACACAATCTTCTTTGTGAGTGCGGAGTATTGCAATAGAACAAAGGGTTTGAAATCAATGAGTTAAATAGAAAAAGAGATTTAAATACTTCGGAAAACTGTCTCAAGAATGAATGAAATGGGGATAAAAGCCATTATTGGAATCTAATATGTCCGTGTACAAGAATAATATCGTACTAATAATGTACCGTAATAAGAAAGTTTTTACCGTTTGTGTCGCGTATATGCCCTTGTACTGTAATTATTTACACCCTAAGCGTTGAACATGACGAAGATTTAAAATTTCAGAGGTTTTTATCTTTGTTATAGACGTTTAACTCACTGCAGGCTGTAAAGACATTCTGTCTAATTATCAGTTAAAATATATCTTACATTATCCTGGATGAGCTCGTTAGTCAAAAAAATAAATAAATTAGAACGCTAGAAAGAGAAAAATTGATTTTCTTGCATAAAAAAAAAAAGAAAAAAAAGTGGAATAGAAAATTATACTTTTTAGTATTGAACGGTTACTAAAAACTTTACAAGAAATACGAATCCGTATAACTTTATAAACGGTAAGAGAAATAAAAGTATCTAAAAGTTTAACTCAAATTAAAAGGTAATATGGTTTCCTTATTTTTATTCCATTAACACCTCGACTATAGTTTGAAGTTTTCAACTGGTGGAAGAAGGTTGTAAATAAAACGAGTGTACGTGGTGATTAAAACACTAACTAACTTGACTCTAACATACATAACATTGACTATAACATTATAGGGATAAAATATAACTCATCGCCCACCACCTTTGGTTTGTAACCAGTGAGTATCCGTGTGTATACAGGATGTCCCAGACAGAAGAAAACCAACAATTCCAAATTAAATTGGAATTCCCATTCCATCCAAAAACTTCCCTTGAATTTTTTGTAGTCTTTTGGATTTTTTTATTTTGATTTATATTAGCCACGGTAAAATTTTTATGTTAACCCAACTTGTGGGAAATAACATTTACTGCAATTCACCTCTCAAAATTAAACCTTTTTTTCCTCTCTCTAACTTAAATACTATAACGGGAACAACTGTGCTCAAACTTTTAAAATACAAAATTTTTAGAACAAATATAATCTGTAAATATTTTTAAGAGAAAATGTCCGGAAAATAAAGTGTAGTAAATGTTATTTTCGAAAACTATGCTGATTGTGAAAATTCAATTTGGCTAACGCAAAACATTATCTTATTAATGATAGTATCTCATTAATGATACATCGGATTCAAAAGCTGCAAAGATGTAGATGTGCCACTTTTCTTCTGTCTGTATTTGGAACTCCCTGTATATTTTATATCTTCTATGTTACATGATTTTATTTCACGTTAAACTAGTCTAATCCATACTACATAAAATATCATATGTTATCTATGGTCGGTTACTGACTTCGTGTTTCGAAATTAATTTCTTTTGAACATTTATCTTTTAAAACCTACTACTTAAAGTGTAATATGTGTATGCATACTTGAAAAAGTTTTGCTGTCTAGTACTAAAGCCCTCCGTTTAATCACAAACAGTAACCATAAAACTACTCTTCAGAAATTTGTGGGAAATGGGAAAAGTTAAATAAAAAATTTCTAATATTAACTTAACTGCAAATGTCATTAGACAGATAGTTTATTCAAATAGAATTGATAAAATTAAAATTAGACCCCGTTGATTGGAAGATTTGCAACTCATGTGAAACGTGTTCAGGAAGTTATTTTATTATATTATTATTACTTAATAAAAAATACTGTGTAATTTATTACAATTTATTTTTATTTAAGTGAAGCAGTTATAACTAGGGTTGTGAAATTAAAACCCCCATGAACAAATTTTAGGTTCATCGTAAGCTTAATCTTTTGGCCATCGTAAACTATCCTCTGTTCGGAAAATATTCAAAATTTTATTTCCCATAGGCTCCACCATAAACAGCATAGGGATAATTACATTGTGGGACTCCCCTGAACGAATTTTACTTTATTTGTGAGCTCAATCGTTTCACCATACTTTGACTACTTTTGGCCAATCTCAATTTTAGTTTGATGACCCACTCCTCGATAAATATTAACGATTAAAATTATTTCTCATAGCCTCCGCCATAAAATCAAATTATAGTTTTTTCTATCATGTTTCACTAAAAAGTTATTAAAGGTTCAAAATTTTATTTATTAAAACGAATAATCACTATTTTAAGCTGAAGAAATGCGAAATCTTAATCGTTAAACCATCGTTGTTTTAAGATGGAACAACCCTCCATAAGCAAAATATTATGTTAAAAAACAAAAACATAAAACTTAATTTTAAAACATAAAACTTAATTTTCACCGATGGAGTACGAACTTTTTGTTGTTTTTCGTTGGAACAAGTTAAAATAATCACAAAACTCGTTAGACTACCCTCAGTACGAAAAATGTTTACAAAAAACAATTTTTTCTTCACGAAAATTAGATTTTATGGAAGAAGTGCGAATATTTTGTCTTAATCAAACCATTGAACCAGAGAACAATCACAAAACTCGTTAGACCACCCTCCGTTTGAAAAATATAATGAGGATGATCAAACTAGTTTTGTGGTTGATATTGAGCCTGGTTACAACGATGGTCAAATGCAGCCAAACTAAAATTTGAAACTTAAATTTAATAGTTTTTATTTACTGGTCCCTACATTTAATTTCTATAGAACTTAGTAATATTTCCAAAATAAATAAAAATGTTCGTGTTTTTATAAAGAACAACTTTCTAAATTAAAATGTCTGACTTACCCTACAAGAAAGGTCTCATTCAATAGTGGCAAAGGACTTTTGGGACACACTGTCTAGTTATAAATAGGTATAATATATTTTGAAGAATAATTACTATTGTTGAGTTTAATGAATTTGTGTGTTGTTTTAACGCAAGTCAACCGACTCAAAGCCAACAATAATTATATATGCCTGCCTGTCTGTATGGTACTTTGTCGCAGCAGGTGTAAAATGCATTTATTTAGTACACTACTTAAAATTTAGTATACTTTATGTGTATTCAATGTGGATGCATATAGATTTGATCTTTTTGGTAATTAGATATATAGAATTATCTATTTTGTAATTTTTCATAATGACTTCAGTAATCAACAGTTTGTTGAATTACACGGATAATACCTTTTCCGAAATTACATTTAAAACATAAGGTTTATAAATAATTAATAATTTTTGTCGGAGTCAATGAAAGTTTGATGTGAGCGCTACTCTATATATTTATGGAACATCAATTATCAAACTTGTTCTAAACTACGGACCACTTTGAAAATTCAATTTTTCAAGAGACCACAAATCTTAAAATTTTAAAATATTAGAATGTAGAAATGCGTGTTAGAAAAGCATTAAATAATATAACATTACCCCCTGCCTTACAATAGCTTTTGAGGGAAATTAGTGCAACAAATACGCCATCACATTACAAAAAATTTTTTTCCACGGCATAAAATGTCTAACATATTTTCAGCACCAAAGTTATCTTAAAAATCGGAGCTGTTATTGAGATTTGAGTTATTATACTAATTTTCATTATTACTATACGAATCTCCGTTTCTTGAGAATCTTATATATTAATAATATGGACTGCTTATTCGTATAATAAATGCCTTATGTAAAACAATTTATGGATAATGGTCGACCAATCTGTTAATTAAAGAAAGCTCTCAATTTGTCCTTTGGTGACAATTCAACAATTTGACAGAATGTGGTATTATTTTGAAAAAAATTTTTCACCACTTATAGTGTGAAAAATAACATATAGGCCAAAAATAATTGTTTTCGTTTAAAAACAATATTTAAAAAATTAAATTAAATTAAATTGCCTTTATATTAGAAATTTTTTAAACTTAAAACGTACCTTCTACCATGCAACGCATTAAGAAACAGAACTTCCACTTGCTATTACTATCCTCAGAGTTGATGCAATGGAATTCGTTATTGTCCCATTTATTTGGCAGATACATCCCATATCAAACAACAGAGAACAAACACATCGGATAAGATGTTAGATACTATTATTTATTAATAACAGAAGTTGGTTACTTTGATACAAATTATTTTGACAGATACAAAAAGAAATCCGGGAACAAATAAAATTTATTACCTACTAAATTTTTAACAACTAAATGTTAAAATCCATGAAGTCATCAATTTTTATTAATTTAACTCAGCTAATTAGTAATATATAGATAACCTTGAAAGCACGAAACATGATAAAATCTGCGTCGAAATAAAAAATATACAGTTAAAACTAATATTTTACAATTTCTATTGGAATAGACAAAGATTAAATAGTGAAATGGACGGGCAAGACGGAAATGTCAGCAATTGACTACCTATATTTTGCCAAATAAATGTGACTTATTTTTGTCTGTCTCGGAGAGAACTTAAATGAATTTCAGTGTTGACTTAACTGAGTCAAAATTTGAACTGCGTCAATAGTATATTAATACAGACAGACTTTTAGCTTTTTTTGTCACTTACACTTTCAACACTTTCCATCAATTCTGTCAATTTAATCATTCATTGAACATAAAAATTTCCGTTAATTCTATTAATTTATTTATTCAAAGCCAATAAAATTGAAGTTATGCGAAAATTTTAAAAATGACTTTTTCGATATGTTAGTTATACGTAATCTTCGCCAATTTTCCTTCATTCCAGTGGGAACTGCAAGACTTCCAAGCTTGCCCAAGGAAGGGCAAGAAAATGGAGCACTCTGACCAATTATTATCATGTGATAAACAAATTAAAACAAAATCTTGGATTGTGACAACCGCTCGATACCTACCGCAAAAAAAGTTTGCGATAACGGCTACAAAATACGCCAGTAACAAAGTTTGAAAATTTAAGCCGTAATTGAAGTAAATATTTAACAGTTCTTTGTTTGTAGAACATCCTCAGTTGGTGGATCAGTCCTAAACGGAAAAATAATTTTCCTATCCCATCCCATCTTTTGAAGACTTTCATAATTATAATATATTAATTGCTCTCGAATGTTTAGGCAAAGGTAAAATTTAGCTATCTTCCGTAAGTACCATAAGACAGTAACACTGCCGTTTAGTAGTCCGTTTTGTTTGTCCATTATCCATAAAATAAAATGAGAGAGTAAATGTAAACGAACATGATGTCAAAATTATATGTTCAAAAATAAAAAAAGAACATGTTATTTTATTTTTTTTATTTAGTGAACGCCATGTCATTTATTTTTATGTTATTTTAAAATTTATATTGTTTGTCGCTATAAACAGTTGCTGCTACATTCACATTCACATTGCTGTTACAAATTGCTGTCAAATAAAGCATTCATTTTAAATATATCATTAATTTTCAAAATATATTTATTATTATTTGCTTGCTCTGCTACTACACTTTTTAAAACTATTTTAATTTTTATTTTTTTTACCTCTATATACAAGCATTTTATGAAACAGAGGTTATATGCCGTGTATTAAAATATAGATGCCTTGGTCTTATTTTCTGTCGATCATAAACAAATTTTTAGTTCATTTTTGTAGCTCAGTTTGCGAAATAAATATTTATTTAAGGCCATAAAATGAAATACTTTTTGCCATTAATGAGTGAGGAAAAACCAAAATGATTTTACCATTGTGAGCTTTCTTTTGATGTATTTTAAAGTACTATAAAAACTTAGTTTTTTTTCCTAAAAAAATTCTCATGCTTTTGTCTAATTTTAATTTTTTTAAATATCACCTAGGGTCGATTTTTTAAAAGGCGTTTAGTAGATTTACGTGAAACGATACGTTGTTAGAAAACAATATTAGTTGCTTTTGTTTTTACTACAAATTAAAGTTGTTAGGTGCTCTTTCTAGAAAAAATGCACCAAAGACATGACACGAAAAGTCAAAAGTGATTTTTTTCCTCAATAATTTGTATCATCCAAATATCTACTTAACATTTTCTTAAAGGCTCCCGATTTCTTATCAGGATGTTAATTAAATAATTTAGTAACGATAGTCGTAACGATTTTCTTTTCAACCTATGAAGACATTTTTGTAGAAATATTGATGTTCATTTTTGTGGATGATGATATCGTACCGTAGAACACCTGAACACAAGTATACTTACAAGCGATCTTCCCCAAAAAGTGATCTTACTCTTAATCGACAAATCTTTACATATTTTATATCCTAGAATTTAGGCTTGTATCCCAAAATTTATGTGTGCTTCTAAGGTCACAGTCATTAATCTACTACCTAGCTTCCTAATATTATACATGATCTTCTGTAGAAGTGATAATCCGATTATATTATATACGTTTGGTAGCTAATGGTCAGGATGAATCTGCACACGAGTTTAATAGATCTTTTAGTCTATACATAGAGGCTCTGTGATATTCCCATATGACTTTTTAAGACTGTGTTGTGTGTCTGTCATCCTTCATAAAACCAAAGAAATACGCTTTTTAATGTTAATTTTTATTTGAAGAATTAGAAATGAAAAATATGTTAAATGAATTTTGTTTTTGCTGTCAAAAAATGCTGCTAATGACTTACATAAAAGTTTATTGTTATACAGGGTGGTCCAAGTTATAACAGGAGGATTTCACCCAAACATGCATAACGTTAACATAATGACAATTTGTTATTACATTTATAGCCGGGTAAGCGTCCTTTTCTACAAACAGAGTGTCGAAATATTGGTAGAAACACGCATTTTTTTAAATATTGCCAAATTGCCTGCCTTAGAAATATTGTAAATTTAACAGTATAAGCTAAGAATCCTTTATGATATAAGGCTTATAGTGATAAGTTATGAAAACTAGCGGTAGAGATATAGATGTGTTTTCATCCTGTTTCGAGAAAAAAATGTCTGGTGCCACTGAAATTATGGCAAAAATAATAATGTTACGTAATATGACATGCTTCGGGGCATTGGGCAACAATTTTTCAAGTAGCCATTTTAGAAATATTTTTATATATATATAAAACCTGTATTTAGAAAAGGACGCTTTCCCAGCTATGATTGTATTGAGAAATTGTCATTATTGAAACGTTATCTATCATATTAATAAATATTACTCAAATAAATATTTATAAGGAATCCTTAATTATGTTAAAACCCAGCTAGTCTTAAGAGCCAGGCTTATAGTATTTTAACAAACCCTGCAATAAATAGTCTCTCCACTGCTAAGTGATGTAAGAAGTCATTAGCCTTTGGATTTTTTTTTGGAGGTTCCTTTAATCAATCTCTCAAATTACAAAGGCGTAAGTTTTTGACTTTCACTTTGATTTGTAGCAACAAGGTTGTACAAACAATAATAATAATTTACGATAGCACGGCTACTATAACGTTGAACACAACTTATTTTGTCAAAGTATGAAATGACGATAATGTAGGTTTTTAAAATATCGAAAATTTGTCGAAGTCTTTGTAAATCTATAGAGAAAGCGAAAATTTACTATATAATAATGTTAACTCAATCACTGACAATACTGATATACTTGATATACAAATGTTGTGAAATTAAAATTAAAAAACTTAAGGCCTTTATCTCAAAAGCTACCCACAAAAAAAAAATGGTTATCTATATTTGATTTAATAATTTTAATCGGCTTCTCAAAGTTTTGGCACTCTGCAAGAAAAACTTACAAATGTTTCCCTAAACCGGACTAGTTCTACGTTCTTTTGTTTTATCGATTCCAACAGTTTATTTTTTATTTTTTCATAGAAAATGTAATGATTATCTAAGTGATTATTTATAGTTAAATATCATGCACGTTTACTAAGCTATCATTATTTATAGTCCAATTAATAAAAGTCTTAAATCTGAAGTAATAAAAAAAAATTTATCCAAACAATTTGTTGATGTTTTATGGTATATCTGTAAATTTTTCGTTAATTTTTTTTTTGTAGGTCATTCAATTAATTGATTATAGGAAACTTTGTGTAGCAAGTTCAGTTTAGTGTCTAATCTAAAATTAAGAATTTTTGTATTTCTTTTTTTTTTTTGAAAATTGTATATGAAGCCGCAATATTTCTCCAAAATAACCGGCTGTAATTATTACCAGGTAAATTGAGCCCAAAAGTTAAACATTATTTATTCGCTGATTTGGCGAATGATTTTTTAAACATTGGAAACAGCCAATGCAATTTGTAAGTTTGGAATTTTTGACCTTTCATTATCTAATAAAAATGTTTTCAAAAAACTAATAATAATAATCATAAGATAAAATCTTCCAAAAAAATACAATAATTAAGACCTTGGAAATATATTGTCCACCAAAAGTTTACACTTTAAAAGAAAATGATACCTACAAGTTTGTCATCTTTGGTGGTATATTCAATTTCGAAAAAATTGACTTAAATGAGTCACAATAAATCACGCCATGTATTTAGCAAAAGAGTAAGAATAATAGATTTGACAGACTATACAAAGAGATGATACCATAGAAAGAAAGATGAAAAAAGAGAATCATCAAAGAATCGTTCATCTTAAAACTAACACAAATGAAACGCTCAGCATGGAGTGTCAAAACACTCACTAAGAAATGCTTTTAAAACATTTTTAACAAAACAAAAACAAATAGATTTGAATGTTGAATTCTAAAAATAGAATATTATATGTCAAAAATGTCTAAATAACTATTTATCACTATTCACAATGTAAATTATTAGCTACAGAGACATTTTCAGAATGTATTATATTTTTTTTATATTTTTTGCTGTAACCTATCTTACCCACAATAATACAAGCAATTAACTTTCGTTTTTTTTAATATTAAAGTTTTCTATTTTTAAAAACTTTTTTACATAAATCTTTATACTGGACTTCAATCGCTAATAGGCACAAGAATGGTCTCCAGAAAATAAAAATAATATCGTATATGATTTTTTTAAAGATAGCAATTTTAAGGGTGGGGTAAAGAAGTGTGTGGGTTTTTGAAAAGGATGTGAAAAATATCCTTTCAATTTATCTAAATTCTAATTTGACCATCTTCAACTACACTAAAAAATGTATTTAAGAAAACTAAGTATTGAAGAAAACATTCAGCAAATTTTCTTGTAAAAGCTTATTAGAAACCGATGGGTCCAGTTTTTCTTTTCTCTGTCACCTTTTTCAAGCTAATCATTCATTTACAATGATGGAGCTATAGACAGACGCCTACATGGCGCCGACGTTGTGAAAGCGTTTTTCAAGAAGATATTTAAGCACTGAAAGAGCGAACCCGCTGAGCGGTGGTGCAAATCTCTTTTCCAAGGCTGCGACTTGTGATGAATAAATTTAAGTCTGGCCTGCAAGAACGCCTATGCCTGAGAATAAGTCATTTTATTGGAGTTAAAACTTATTAGGCATTAAATTATATTTACTAAATTAACTTAAATTACTTTGAAATACATTTTACAATTATGTAATATAATTTGTGTAAATGCCATTTTAAGTAGTTTAGGTATAACACTCAAAATCATTTTGTCTGATACTTCAAAGAACGAAAATTTTAACCCTTTGTTTGCACTACTTTGCATTTATTATTCAAATATCTTTATATTTAAATTACTTACTCAACGAATATAATAATTAACGAGCTTGGTCCTAGACCTATACTTAATAATGTTGATCCACGTTCGTTGCAGAAATCAGTGTATTGATTTCAGCAATAAAATATAAAACGGTTTATTTGTTTAAGGAATTTTCAAGATTTTTTGTCTAGAAATAAACTTGTTGATTTGAATTTTTTGTAAAAATTTACTATGGATTAACTGTTTGAAATTATGATCACATAAATCTTATGTTTAAAAATATTTTCTAATTAAATGATATTTATTAATAAATAGATTATAAGTAAATTTTATCATATACTATGATACATGAGATTGGTCTGCGCTGTGAAAATTATTTGTAAATGGTTCACATTGTCATAAGAGTAAAATAAGGAGGTGTACTCTCAAAATCTTCAGAGTAAACATGTGCCCTGTAATAGAACATGCTTTCGGAAGGGTATATTTGTCTGGCAAATTCATTGGTAATTTTTATGCTATTTTCAAAGATTTATCCAAAAATACCCAATATAATGGAGTGAGCTATTAAAAAATTTGGCGAATCAACATTTGTGGATACTTCATTAGATAGGTTTTTAAAAGTAGTAGTAGTCCTTCTGTTTCTTCTGTCTTCAAATGCCAGATATTACGTCAAAAATTAGTCAAATAAAAATCCGTGACCTGCAGTATCTTAAAACTCCGAGTTTGAAAACTTTATGCCTATTAATAACATTGAGTTACTCATGAAAAATTGCTTAAATCCTTAATTTTAGAAAGTTTGGTCAAAAGCCATCTGGAAAGTACAGTGTCCTTTGCCATCATTGCTATTGCCCATACCCCCTGGGTGATGAAGTATTTTCAATAACAATAATAGAGAGGATGCATTAAGACTTTACCAAAAATTTGAGCCACTCAGTAAATAATAAAAAGAGTATGTAGGTTTATATAAAAGCTTCGTTGAAATGAATGCTTCCAAACTCAGCATGATGGCATCCTCGACACACAGGCACACTCACACGACGCTACGATATTACATTATAAAACATACATTACACATGTGTTTTGGTCATATTTCACACATAAAGTTGACGATGAACCTGACAACATTATACAACATGAACGTAGAAAAAGATAAGTATACAAAACAGCTGCAATGTCAAATAACTTTCAACACGACACTGATATTTATGGTGATTTGGTTCAAAAAAATATTATTATTATTATTAATACTTTATAAGCTACATTATTTATTAGCTTTAAACTATTTTAAATTAACTATACACATACATACAACGTGTTAGGTCTGTCTTTGTTTCGTTACGTTTTTTGGATGTATCTTTTCAACAAAAGCAACAGAGCTGTGCTGGGCAGAGGCGGAGTTTCCCGTATGGTATGTAAAATGATAAATTATATTCAATTGTATGGTAAACTTAAATGTAAAGAGCGTGGGGTATTCAATATTTGCTGAGTATAGACTGAATAATTATAAGAGTGCATCAAGAGAATTTTTAGTCTAGATGAAGCATTTTGCGTTTGAGATTAAAAAGCGAATTTATATAAAAGTATGATGGAAGCGCTGGAATGAAAAAATCAATTTAGTCTCCTTCCATTTGTCTTTTTATATGTAATTTTATTACATTGTTTTTCAATTATAAAATTAACACATGCCGTACGATTTTCTGCTTTCTGCATCAAGTCCCAATACCTTAATATTCTCGTAAATTTTTTTAAATAATTTAAACCTTAGATCAGCAGGACTTTATTAAAAATTGACTATTGTCCTGTTTATACGGAGGGAAGCAAAAGTCGTTAAAAAGAACAATAGACCAAAAACATTGATTGAAAATATAAAAAAAAGATTTTTTTTATTAGGTGTGGAACCTGTCATCGATTTGGTGTCGGCTTTTAGACGGTGTCCGTTTAGCTAGTAGCTGTACATGCTCTTTTATAAATTTTTAGAAATTACAAATGAAAGATGCAAAGGCAAAAAAGAGAATCTAAATGTAGAATTATTTTCCATTACAGGAATCAAAAACATAAATCATGATCCGTTTCGTTTTCGTTTTCAATGGTTTGTATGCGCATCATCTCTGTAAAATTGAACAATTAAATTTAAAATAATGACTTTAAAGTTTAGTCATTCTAAGATAGAAGAATCATGGCCACTCTTTAAAAAAAAAATTGAAACGATTATATTATACTGATACCAGAAATTCTTTTATTGTTCTTTGCTTTCATAGTGCATCAAAATTCCTACATTATCAGATAAAAAGGAGCTCAGTTATTCAAAAAAATTTACTCTTAATCCTATTGTTATCATCATAATTTATAAAAGAATTTTCTCCAAATCTTCAAATGTTAATCTATTTTAATTATGTTGTAACAAAGCAGAAAATTTGAAAAACTTGTTTTAGTTAAGTTTCAATAATTGATTTTGTGCAAAAGAAGATCCGACTAAATTTTTTACCACTTCAAATGAAGAATCCTCACTTCAAGAAAAGAAAAGTGAAATTGATTTTTAAAAATCCTTATTAGTATACAAGATATGAACGATTACAATTCCTAATTATGTGGGTATAGTAAAAGGAGATGAACAAAAATTGCATTTAAAGGTTAAATTTTAATTTCACTTTCAAATTTTGTCATGGTATCAAGTCTAGTTTTACATTTTTATGGGTAATATGGCAAATTCGACATCAGGATTATCGCTTAGTCATGACAATTTTTTAAAATGTCAATTTTTTCCCGAATTATTTCTTGCCAGCTTACAAGTGGAGCAGTAGAAGTAGCTATAATGTTTCGCACTGACAATGATTCTTAATTTGTATCATGAACCAACTACAAGTACAATCGGTTATAACAATGACATGGAAAGGTCGCGGTTAAATCCCTTCATAAATAAACACGTACATGAATGTATCGGCTATAGCGATCAATATTCAGTATTGCATTATAAGCAAATATATCAGTTATAATAACCGCATGCTCTATTTACTTGTAGATACTTTTTGAGTTAAAACAAAATGCTATTGAAATACTATTTTTAAACTTATAAACCTTATTTTGAACCTTATATTTCATATATCGTTTATAGCGACTAATCGTCGTTGGAATCGATCAGTAATAACGATCGACATATAAACATATACACAATGCATCCATTTTAATGAAATTTAACTGCAAATCTGATTGAAGCCACAAATTCATACAGCTTGCCGATTCGATATTTATGTTACTATGTATATTAAAGAAAAGGCCTTTAAAATATCATAATGAAATATGGGATATTTACCACAAAAAAATTGATCATCAAAGAAATTCATAAAAATTTAAAAAATTTTAAAATTCAAAAGAGAAAAAAAAGTGTCCTCGAATCATTTTCATAAAAATATAATTAATAGCTCTTTTAAAGATAAATGCGATAGATTGGATGGGAGTTAAATTTTTATACATTTTTTTAAAGTAATATAACTGTCAGAAATTTTATAAATAATAAAACTGTTGCCAGATAATAAAAACACAACATTTTATTATTTATAAATAAAATATATAAAAAAAAAAAAGAATTTATTATAATTTATTGTTGAAAATAATTAATTTTTGACATAAAATGTGTTAATAAAATTTAAATAGTTTCTTATTTATTACTGAGGTACAAATTTATAAAGATGGATATCGAATTTTGTTCAAGCAAGCGGTAATTGATATATTAACACAGGGGTATTTCAGATATATTTTCTAACTTAAAATTAATAATAACCATTATCACGAATTTGATCAATTCCTAATTTTTGTAGAAAATTATCGCTCTACAATTTATCTCTAATAAAATTTTCTTAGATTTCAACAATGTTCCAACTATTTATCACAGTATAACGGGCAAACAAAAAATTTTAGGCATTTTTTACATTTTTTCACATTTGCTTAGTTGTTTTGGACACAAATTATTCCCAATTTTTCTTCTTTTTTACTGTTTCTGGCTTCATGTACAGTGAAAATATATTTACAGTAAATTTATAAATCCATCACTACTGTTTGCTCACAGTTTGCTCGAATATACTTTATGATAATATAACAAATATTAAAAACGTAATATATGCGCATGCATTGATTGGATTGTGCTATAATATAAAATGTTGAAACAAAATTTTTTTAATGTTTTCTGCTTCATAACAAGAATATAACTAATTTTTTTTTTTCAATAATATAATATAATTTATTAGTTATTATGCAATAAATAATAAATTATTAATAAATATTATAAATTTATATTTTCTTGCTGTTTATTATAATTTATCTATAGTTGAATCATTTTATAGAGGTTTAAGGCACAAAACCTTCATCTATTCTTTTTAAGTGATAAAAAATTTGTATGGATCTTGAAATAGGGAACAAAATCAGTAAGATATAGATTTTATCGGAGTAAGTGAGAACGCGATATCTTAGAAAGGACAAAATATATAATTATCTACATAATAGTTGTATTAGCGCAGTAAATCTATCAACGTTACAGCGAATACTATCATATTTTGCTCGACTATGCACACAGTTTAGCAGTACAATAGCCACAGAACAGAGGTAAATTGTACAATGTTGGCGCTTGTATGTAAATTCATTTCTGGATTAGATTAAATATTCATTAACAGGTAATCTTTGTTTATTGTCTTCATAAACTTACCTTGTCAATAAAATTCAATTTAGGATCAAAGCGTTCCTAATTTGTTTCTTTAAATATATCTAGTTTTGTTTGGAATATTACTTTTTATAGCAAAAACGCGAACTAATACCGACTTACAGAGACAGTCAATGATTCTACAATTTTTTTTACAATTATATGTCGTCGAAAATTATCTCTTTGCACAATCAGTCGTAATAAATGTTGGTTTTTTAGTCAATAGAACTTTTCAAAATGTTACCATTTACATAAAAAAGCTTTTATCAATATTTCTCATGTTTTAAGCTTTATAATCATACCAAAATTAAGAAGTGTGTCTTGGTAAAAGCACTGACATGGTAGTTAATTTCCGATAAACCATACAGAGAATCGATATCAGTATGTCACGCCGTTATAAAATCTCAATGCAACGCAACCTTAAGCCTCCAAGTTGAAACTATTGAACGAGCTCTTAGCTAACCTAACCTCCATAATCAGGATCAAGATTTTCAAGCTGCACACACGAGGGAATAAAACTAACAGACGTTGAATTTCATTCGTTTCAGCAATATAAAGTTTTTAGGAGTTAAAGCTATTATAATACTCGTTAAACTCACAACAAACACGCATTGTAATATAAAAAGCTTTATTTAACGCAATGTATATAAATGACGGAAACAAACCTTTTAAGTTCAATGTCAATCAGTTTTCAAGTTATCCTTAGACTATATTCGTATTCGTTTTCAACACTTTATCGAAAACACGAATTGACTTAATAAAATAATTCAACAAGTCAGTACTTATTTGTGTGTACTATAAATAAAGTAAATGTTTATGTTTATTAAAAAAAAAAAAACTTAAACAATTTTCAATTGTACCTAGCAGAGTTAGTTGGTAGGTAATATTAAATATTATTTATTATTAGTATGAATGTTGGTTTGAAATTGAATTGAAGAAAATATTAATAATTATAAAATATGACATTAAAATTGATATTTTGACATAAAATAATTAAAAACTTTTATATTATTGGTTGTTTGATTATTTTCAATTAATTTATCTGTCATTCAATCAATTTATTACATTTATAATATTGTATTTATATACAGGGTAAAAATAAAAAAATGTAGAACAATTTTGAAGAAACTAAAAATTGCAGTGTCTTGGGACTACACACTACACCGCTTGAAGGGCTTATATAGAATAAGTTAAATGAAAACTATACTTTTTGCTTCTAATTACCAAACCTCTAACTATTCATACTTTAATTTTTAGAAACTGAATTTTTCCATAGAATTTCTACCAAATTTAACTCTGACTAATTTAGATATGAAACTACACATTGGACATACGTACACCGAAGGTCTAACCAACTGAGCAGTGTTGCTGATTGTATTTAAATATTGTAATCATCATTCAAAATATCGGCTGTCCACCCATTGTTGGTAAAAAAATTATATCTTTTATCAACGGAGATAAATAAAGTGCACTTACTTTTACAGTATATGTCTGAACAAATTTAATATTTTTAACAATAATGAAAGACTGTCCGAACCGGTAGCTATCCAGTACTCCGACCAACTGAGCTATCGCGGTTTAAGAATTTTCATTTATGTAGTAGTACACTTCATACTTCTCTCCAACAAAAGTTTCCAAATTCTTGAATTTTTACACTTTGTGTTCAAATACCAACTATATTATTTTCAAGCGAATATTAGTTTTATTTCGATTGCGATTATGATGAATCTTGTGATAAAAAAAAGTGTATGCCTTTAGAATTTGTGTGCTCGAATACTACTTCACCGATTTCGTTCGTCTCGTTTTTATTATTCTTGAAACATTGTGTATACCTATAAAATATGTTCCAAAACAGATTTGTGTTATATGACATAAGTTATTTGACGCTCGAATAAATTGTTAACAGAAATAATGAGTGACATTAGTGCATATTGTACTACAGTCACATCAGACAGCGTTCCATACCTAATTCTTATGTACCACCATGTCACGTCGCACTACTTCACGCTGATTCCGTCATCAGACTGTCATGTTCACATTAAAATAAGATGTAACAACTTACTTCACTTTATATACAAATGACATATTATTTTCTCACTACGCTCAGATATTTTGTTTGAGCTCAACCAAGTAATTTATTGTATATGTGAGTCAGTCATGTTATTTATAAATAATAGTTGCTTTAAAAACACGATATTTACAGTCATGTGCAGAAAATATAGTGATCTTAGTCTTTAAATTTTCCAAGTTTTAGCGACTTTTCTTAGATAAAGCAAAAAGTATACCAAATCATAATACATACAGGTTGTTAATTTGTTAATGATAAGATGGTACATAAACTGTAATAAAATTCATACGCTCTTAATCTATTTAAATAGATTTGAGGAACATTTAAAAAAAGGTTAATTGTATTTCTTAATTTTCGAATTTTTTCCGATTACAATGCTTCTGTTACTTTGTACAATGGCCCAAGCAATAAGCATGTTACAATTTTTGTTTGAAATAGTGCCCAAAAGCAACTTGGTTTGAATGATTGATTATGCTCATGTTCAATTTTGTAAGATCATTTTGTGCTTTTTTCTTCTGTCTATGTTTTTAAAAATATTGAGCACTTGTAGTCCATTTGCTAAAAAAAAATGAAAACATACAACAAAATGAAAATTATTTGTAAATACAAATAACTGTATAAATATTAGTTTTGTGGTATGCTACCTTGCAGGCTTAGTGTAATAAGTTCCTTTTGTTTTTTTATATTTTTTTTCTATCGATACTTTTGCCGTTTCTATGTGTTCGTAATTTCAGGTTTTTTCTTTTTTGCACGATGCATATCTGTGCATTGGTAATTCTGCAAAATTTAATGTAGTTTTTTGAGAAGTCAAATTATTATTTAAAGAATTAAATATTATAGCTATACTTTAACTTTATACTTTTTGCATTAATTGTAATATTAGTTTAAAAAAGACATACTTCTGATTTAGTAGTCAACCCAATATGTGCGTATATTACCCACAATTTGTTTGATCAAAATATTTAATTTGATATAATATAGAATTTCCTTGCACTTACTTTAAATTATCTCTATTATGTTTAACCTTTAATAACTCACAACTCATTTTTTTTGAATGAAAAAACATAAATTTTGGGCAAACAATACAAATTGACATTGCAAAATATTTTGCATATCCCAACCAGCAAAGAAATTATAACGTGCGATAAGGAGCATAGTTCCAAGAAAACGCTGTAATGGATTATTTGTCGTATCAAGAAAAAGGGAACGCGCAGATGAAATAGATAGGTATTTCAGTTTTTGGGAAAAAAGTAATTTACATGAGTGTATTTAGTTATGTGAGTTTCAACACAACTTTGTACACATTTGGTAGTTATTTTCAATGTCTTTCAAAGGTTTATATTTTCCAACGAGTACATGTACAATGTATATTCGGCGTCACAAAATCCGCACATGTTTTACCATTCTAAGTGATATAGCTATAACATATCATACAGTAATTTCACTTAGAAAGGTAAAACCTGTGCACATTTTGTGACGCAGAGTATACATATATATACACTTACTGTGTTGATTTCAAAATAGCTTATAAGTTTTTATATTACATCAATTTTTTCTAAATTATTAATATTTTTCTTCTCGCTTTTCTCATATGCCTTTTGTTTCTTTAAATTTTCTAATCGACAATAATTATGCTTAAAATGATGGGGACTAGCTTATTTATTACCCCTAGCTTATACAATGGTGAGGGTTATGTGTTTGACCTATATGCAGGTCAATGGAGAGGATTTTGTATTTGACTCGACCGTAATGACGATTTTACTTATCATAACTTTATGTTATTGTAAAGAAGCTAAGCTAATGACGATTAAATTCAGCAAGCGCAAATTCTAATATAATCAATTTAAGCATGTGGTAACTATTTTCTTGAAACGGAATGTATTCTGCTATACAGTTTTGTGAGAGTTATAATTTACGATTTTCTAATAATATTAAAGTATGTAAAAAAAGTATCACATAATCTTTTTATATAAAAATTTTATTGCATGATTTCTTTATGCTTTTAAAATTTATTTAAAAACTCATAAAAAGTAATTTATAGCGCTTAATTTATTATTACGATTAGGATTCCGTGGCTCAAAAAATAAAAAATCTAGTCTCAATTCATTTTTCTCACATTATATTATTATAACCTAGTTTGTTTGTTTTTGGTATTTATTTTTAACACTTATTCGTCCTGTATTTAATATTGGTCTTGCAAAAGATAAGATTGTCGGACGAAATCGACAAAAGTGTCTTGAGCTTAGACACCTATATTATTGAAGTATTTATTGATTTTGGCCATGATCATGAGATTGCTCGATCCAACTTGGCGAGCTGATCTAATTGGGTCGGACCTACGTAAGCGAGAATTTAAAAGAATATTTTCTATTGCACATAGATGTTTAGATCTTTTCTTCGAATCTTTCTTATTGGCACCGTGCGTGAGTTTTATTGGAGGCTACACTAAACTAACTGATGGTTTATGACTCATACCGCTATGACATCACAGCAGGGATTACCCGCGTTTTAAGTCACGTGATATGCAGTTTAAAAATTACAATTTTTAATTTTAATATTTCAAAAGAAAAATTTGCTTTTATGACTCAAAATCAGAATATTTAAGTATATTTTTTACATAAATTTTAACTTTTTTCAAATTTCATGATTTATTTTTGACTAACGATAATACCCTATTATAGAATTGTATGGTCGCATATATAATTGTATGGATTGCATTTATGACTTACTTTGAAAATTTAATATTATTGTCTCACAAATTTAAATAAATAATTATAATAATTTACATTTGAAAAATAATATTTGTGCAATTTCATTTCTTATTTTCACAATTTTTAATGCATTAAATTTAATTAATTAGTGTTTTTCAATAATTTTTATTTGACATTTTCTATAACATTAACATGTAAAGAATTGCAAATTAATCATAACAGCCTTCTTTATCGCCAAAATTTTTCACTGGAAGCGCTGGTATCGTTTTTATTGTCCCTACCATGAAGGTTATAAAGAAGGAGAAAGATCGCTATGTACTAAAGCATTAGCGCACCTGTCCCTGAAAATTTGTAGAATTTATAGTTCATTTTTAAGCCACCAGCCGCGCTGTCATCAAGAAGTAGTATCTGCGAAGTTAGCTGTTGTTGTTAGCATAATGTACAAATTGATATATCATTTCAAATTAGCGCACAACAGCCCGCTTTTATTGATACTACTTCGCGGTCGCAGCGCCTCACTTATTTTATCCATATTTCGGGGACAATATTTTCTATAGCGATCGTTCTCCTTCTTATAAGCTTCATGGTCCCTACCATGACTCCGCACACAACGAATAGATGCTCTATAATCAAATTTTAAAGGTTCGACTGTTTTTAAGACAGTTACCAAAACATTGTGATCATATTACAGACGACATTCATCATTATATATAACATAATGAAAATAAATTACGCTTGAAAAAAACATGACTTGTTTAATTTTTAAAATCAAATAAACCGTTTATTTTCAATTTTATTTAATAGAAATAAAAACATCTCCTGTAGGTAGTTAAAAACATGAAACAGAAAAAACAACATTTTTAATTTATGCCTGCTTGCTTGTCTATATTCAATAAAAAATTGCTTTTTAACCATTAAATATCAATAAATTATTATTTTATTGATAGAAAATATTGTTTTTTTTGTATTAACGATACATTTAATTAACGTTATTAATTAAAGAATTTATTACCTAGTTCAATTAAATTTTTCTTTGAATTATTATACGAACCAAAGAGAACACAAAGAGTAGAGAAAACAAGTGCAGTAGCTATATTAAAGTACAATTAATTCCCTGTTCATGTAATTTACAAAAACCAACTTTTGGAGTTCACGGTTTCTCCAACTAGTTGTTTTTTTTGAGGCTTACGATCAGGCGGACTAAGTTTAGTCACAAATTTGTAATGCTTAGAAATATTGATACTGTGAACAAAATTTTGATTAGGTGTTCATAAAACCACCTTATCAGTCCATTTTCGGTTGTCCGTTCGTCTGTCTGTTTGTTGACAGGATAATTTAAAAACGAAAAGAGATATCAAGCTGAAATTTGCATAGCGTATTCAGGACGTTAAAGATGAGGTCGAGTTCATAAAGCATCAACATAGGTCAGGGTCTCAACATGAGTCATAGGAAATATTGTATCGTACACAAGACTGTTTACTCGTGAGGGAAGCAAATTAGGTTAGAAACATTATAAACAGAGCCGGGCCATATGCTAGAGCAAGTGCTAGCAAGTAAATGTAGCCAAGAAAAATTTATCGAGACAGATTTCAGTCATAGTGTATATGTTACAAATCGAGTCTTATATCTCTGACCCCAACTCTCTGCTTTGAAAAAAAAATTTCATGATCCCCATCATTGCAATATTACCAATCGAATAAGAGAAATAAAAAGCAGTTCACTTAACAATATCAAAAGATAAATTAAATTTTATTTATCAATTTATTGATTTAATTATCTGTATTCATAGGCTGATAATGAAGCCATCGAATTGGATAATAAAAATTAAACTTAGTGGAAATACTTGTTCGTATTATTAAGAGCGTCTTTTTTATAACATCAGTAGATTGAGAGTTACCTACGCATGGTGATGTTATTTACTAAAAATACATAAGGAAACTTACAACCTCGGATATAAAAAAAATTATTTTTTTTGAATGAAAAGCTATTTTTAAGCCTTTTATATATTACCTTAAAATACATACGATGAAGCCTCATAGATGTAAGTGCCTCTGTCATTGGTTAAATTTATCAATTTTTTATTAATTTATTTGGCTAACTATCTCGAAAATTAGGCCCAAGTGTTCTGCATAAGCGAAGCGTTAAATCAATCCACTCTGTTATTTGTTGTTAGCTATTTTTAATGTTATTCTTAAACTGTGTCCAAAACATTTTTTGTATTCGTCTATCAAACCATATTGAATGTTAAAAAATAAAGTGCAAAATATTGAAGGCAACTTATAAAAAATAATTTATCTTTGAGGAAATATTATCTCCCTCTTTATTCGCAGAAAATTATTATTAAAAGCATAGTTTATGTTGTATACTATATTTAACTATGTGAGAATATATGCAGAACTTAGCGTTTAATACTTTTCCAAACAGTTTTCATTTTATTTACTTACAATAATAAATTAAAACACTCTCTGGTAGACAATAATGCAACGAACATGTCTGACATACTTAGTAAATTATAATTTTTCAATGTTGATATTGTACTTGTATCATCTATCTTATTTTTTATTAACAGAGTGTCTCACCAACAGACTACAAGTCCATGCTAAAATTTTTCGGGTGAAATGACCCACCAGGAATAATGTTGAAAATATGATTCTATATGTATAAGTTTAAGCACCATGGTGTCCGTTTTGTGAGGTACAGGTGAGAATATGAATGTCACACCCCTTGGGTTCATCCCTGCGCCAGCAAATATGTACGGTGTTTCTCTATACTAACTCTGCATATAATAAGTATTCAAAGTGAATTACATAAAAATCGTATTGAAATAAATCCGGTAACTTTGGTAACGGAAGTTAAAAAAATTGGAAAATATTATTGTTTTGTTTTTCAAAAACGATAAATTGTAAAAATAACTATTTGTTAAATAAACTGTCTAATTAAAGAACTTTTATTATCAATATAATTTTGGTTAGCTTATTATCAAAGAGATGAATAAATTATTCTTGAAAACCTTGAAGATCGTAATCGAAATAGCTGAAACCAGTGATGAACAGGACAACTGAAATTAACAAAATTTAAAAAGACGACTGTCATGCGAATCTAAAGAAACCACGTAGTCAGCGTGAACCAAAGTAAAAAAAAAAAAAAATTGTCGAAACCATTTTTCACATAACATGCAATTTTTTGCGTAGATTAATACGAATGCGTTTCCATCAAAAGGATGAATCATTTATTATGGTGAAGGCATTAGTACTATAGAAAAGATACTTCATATGATTGTCAATGTATCGAGGTGCGATGAGAGTTTTAAGCTTTCATTTGCGCAAAGTGTTCAAATTAAGACTACTTATCATATAATTTACTTGCACTATACAGTTATACCTCCGCTTATGCTATTCCTACTTACTTCAGAGTCACGCGGTTTATTTTTCTAAATATGTCTATTTCCTACACAATGTGTACAAAATATACTTCGATTTATGCGAATTCGACTTAAGAGTACATTTCCACCCATCGTGTAACTTTGGTTTCGGAGTATTTCTATATATTTCTATATTAACAAGTTTTGTAATTAACAAGACAATGTCTCACTACTTTTAGATTGATGACTGTTTGTACGCATGTGTGTGTGTGTGTGTGTGTGTGTTCGGAGACATTTTTGTTCGCGATTTTATGCAAATGAAAGGTAATAGTAAACAAGTTGTGTAACAATAAAAATTGTCGCAATATTTTATGGAGTTTGATTACAGTACCTTATGATGAAAATCTTGATGGTGCAGTATAAACCACTGGAATATCGATTAATGGCATTTGCGGTTCGAGTAGATTGTTTGATAAATGTTAATAGTTTTGGTGCAACATAAATTACTGGGACATCGATCAATGGTATATATTACGGAAGTAGAGTGAATGATGTTTCCATAAGTCTTTTGGTAATTCAATGATGGGCATCCATCCAACCTCTAAGCTACACATACGCTATTAGGTAAAGTTTTTTTAATCATTTGGAAAGTTAAATCTTTAGAACATGTCGATCGCACTTTTCTGAAGTGCTTTTTAATTTTTTTGCTTTTAAAACTATAGGTACATATTTGCAGGATGTACTGTAGAGTCCATCTTAAATTTTTTTATTTGTAGTTTGTACATCTCCATGGTGGTAAAATTGAAATAATGTTAGTTACAAACTTATTACCATATAATAGCCATATATTATTATATAAAGAGTTTTAGTAAGGTTGTGTATTGTATTGTTTGTGTATATTAAAACCTTACCAGAAACACATGCTGTTTTTATACATACACGTGTGATATATGTTTTGTAATACATGCATAGCAGCAGCAATAGGAAAGGGTAAATATCACATACATAATAATATAGCTCTTACTATTTGCACGTTAACTTTCACATAATGTTTCATCGTATCATTTTCTTACGTGAAGTTAGTTTGTGGTAGCTGTGCGTACAGGAAGGTGAAATACGTAGATTGCTACTATGGTACCTAAAGAGACCTGACTCGTCTCCAGTTAATCGACGTTAAATAATGCATTTAATAACCGTAAAAAGATTTTTTTTTTCAAAAAGATTTAGTTTCCAAATGGTTTTTAAATTATCTAGGACCACCCAGATAAATAAGTCATCTCAAAGTAAGTGCGGGAAAATCATAGAAACGTATAATCAACATTTCTCCCCTTTTTGCATTGCGAGCCCTTTTGCTTTTTTAAAAACTTGTTTGGTGTCGTTTAATCTTCAATCAAAACGTGCTGTTTTAGAGGTCGTAGATATTGGTCGCCGTAAAAAAAATGCATTACTCAGAATCTTCAAGGTTTAAGGTGGTTCCAATGATGCAATTTTTGTACTTTAGGATGTTTACTGTGTCTGATTAAAATCGTGAAAGTTAAAACATTGTCAGTATAATTACTATAACATTACATGTTGCGAGAAATCTGATAGCTACATAGACGATAGGTTTCAACTTACTCTCTAAACAATAAATGTAATACTCCTCTATGGTCAATTCCAATATGTGGAAGGTGTCCAACCTTACGTTGCTGACACATATTATTCTCTCGTTCCTGTGCCTTTGTAACTAAGCTTGTTCTGCGCATCTGGGATTGTTATTTTAATACCATACATGGAATTGTCAAGTTGATAAGCATGCGCATATAAAACGGATCATATATCCACAGACTGTTTGGCTGTTACTAATTTCTGCTCATATATAATTTGGAAATATAAATGTATGACTCTATGTATTGCCAAAGAAAAATAATTATCTGTTGTTTTTGGTTATAAACAGGAAAGAGTCTAAAACAAAACACTTCTAACCACAAATGAATCATCTGACAAAAAATGTTTATTTCACAAGCATGATGTAGATCAATGAAGTACCATTTTTGATTAACAAACGTTGGTGATCATGGTATTCCAATCCATCCCTGTCGTTGGCGAGATCAAGAATGTCAATATTTGAGATGTTTAATTTTAAGCCTTAAAATACAAATTTTAGTTTTATGATATAGATAAAAAATATTAGTATTTATTTTATATAGTAGTTTATGTTTGCTAGATTACATGGTGATTTTTAATTATCATGATGGGTAGGGCCTGGATTCTTGGTAAATTATATTTTTACTCAATACTCATATACTTAAGAGGTTTGTGGTGACAGAGATGTCAAATGAAACAGAAGTAAATGATTCATATATTTGGTAAACTTGAGTGTAAAAAATATGAAACTTTTCCATATGTAAACATGCAAATGGAAACGTCGTAGATGTATAGTAGTTGTACCTACTTGATAGTGGAATACTAGAATGTTATCGATTCCACCAAGTATATTTATGGCGACGTCATACTGATATACTAGGGAATGTATGATAAATAGCTCTCCTGATAGCTTTATTTATTCATCAGGATCTCACACAGTTCATTCTCTCTATATATAAATGAGGGGTGATATATTACACTAGCATACAACACCGAACTATAATATTATTTGAATATATAGGTAATGTACCTACGCTACGTTTATAGTTATCAACAGGGCGACCTCTTCAGTTATTTATTACACCAATGGTTTGTTTTATGGACTTCAAATGTGCATGTTTACACTTTTATAAAATGTGTGTATATTACCCGGTTCTATTGATTTGTATTCTTAAAACAATTTACTAGCTTAGGGGTAATAATACAGCGAGCGCCTCCCTGTACAAATAATTGTATTTGTTTCTTATTTAACAAAATGAATATTAAGGAGTTATCTCATTTGATATTAAATTATTGGCGAAAGAATTTTATACAATCGTTTGATCATTGATCGTTTCAGACGCATTCCTCGTTATCAATTTCGATAATAACGTTATCAATTTTATAAAAATCGTTTGCTGTTATATGATTTTATCCAAATTACGGTACGGAACCCTAAACTGAACCAATTTTTAAGATCATCAACAATTTTTTAGTTTTTTTGGGTAAGGAACCCTAAACTCGCTTGTGAAACATGGCTAAGAATACTCACCATTAAATTACCTTTTAAACGAAACCAAAAAATCAAAATAGACAGGCACACACATATAGTGGTCAAACTTATAACACCCCTGTTTTAGTTCGAAGGTTATAAACGATTTATTTGGCGAGACACGAAAAATCTGTAAACAAATAACAACTGTTTTATCGGAAATGATGTTATTTGAGACATTATGAACTGCCTATTTTTGCCACTTATCCAGACCATTCCGAAAATCTTATCCTAGAAATTTAGAATGTTACATTAATTCAATCGTTGTTTTTCCTTATTCTATTTTTTAGGCTGATCCCGAAAGAATAATTTCCTGTGAAAACTTACTACCTGAATGTTATTGCCGTAGCAAAAGAACCATGACATTGTGAAAACAACGGTGTTGATAAATTATCATCGTATAGTTTTATGGATGAAATTTTCTTATCAAATATTAATGAACACACTGTATATTTTAAAGTATAAAATGTCATCGATTTATGCCATTGCCACATAATATTTTGTCACCAGACTACAGAAATTAATATTAATATTCGATTAACTGTTATTTAATTTTTTTTTAAATATTAATTAATAAATCTTTAATTATTTTTCTATGTAAAGTGTTCAAATACAAACTCATAAATTTCACTGATAAAAATAAGTTCACAAAAAAAGCCACAATAAATGTCAGATAAAAATGTGTTAATAATGTTTTTAAAATTTATCTTAATTGTTATTACTTTAAGTGAATTTGTGAGTTTAAAAATAATAAAATACATTAAAAAATAAAAATGAAATATAAATAAATAAAAATAAATTAACTATTAAATATTAATGAGAAGGCAACATTATAGCAATTTGTACCAAAAAAACAAAAAATAATTTATTTCATTTTATTGAGGTAAAACAATAGTAAATTTAACTAACTGACTTCAAAAAAGCAAGATCAGTTTTGTTGTTATTAGAATGGGAATCATTGACACAAAAATTCCTTACAATACTCATTAATAGTACGAACAACGTAGTTGTTCGGAAAGAACAGAAAACAGGGAACAGAAAACCTTCGGAAAAGTATTGGATGATTTAGTTTACAAAAAATTAGCCATGGCATGAAAACAAATAAAATAACGCGTGTAATAAATTCTTTAAACCGTTCTTCGTTCACAACCCGTTCCTCGGTGCTGTAGCAACTACTTTCGTGTCATTAATTACGCAATTCAACTCATTATCGGGTTATTAAGCTGTAACAAAAGTATGCAGTTTTGTGTCGTTTTTTACCAATTTTTTATTAAGATACTTTGATTTTATCAAATGTGTAATGGAGCACTGTACTTCACAACGTTGATTGGGCGTAAAATAGAAAAAAAGACCATCCGCACTCGCGTTATGAAAATTTTGCTCACGCTCGATTAAAAACATACTATAAATAACTTTTATTTTTCAAATGGGATATGTGGTCAACACATGACTAAAGATGTAAGCAAAAAAATATTATCTTCGGGCATGTTCGTGTACTTTTTTTATGATTTATTTATACTTTAATTTTTATTGAAATCATTCTTACTGGTACGTAGTCTATAAGCATATAAAATCGCCAGTTTGAATATAAAAAGAATTAATTTAATAACTATTAATAGTATACTACTGAATATGATTATGATTAGTTTAATTTTTGTTCTAAAATTATTCACTGATTCAAATTCGACATAGGTTTCTGTGGACGAATACAGTATTTACGAAGTTAATTGTGTGGACCTCGAGGGTCGCACCTGTCTCATCCCACGACTTGTTTTATATCGATTTCTTGTTTCCTTATGAGATAAGAAGGGACCATATACAAAAAACGTTAAAAACGACTAAAACATATTTTATGTATACTAGATTCAATGATCCCATTTAAAACCGTATAGATTTTGTATTTACCCCTTGATGAGTATAACCAGACGTAAACTTATAATCAGGCTGTATATGAGCAGATCAAAAATAGTATTGTATTAGCTAAACTCTTCATTAAACAACTTAATTTGTAAAAATTTGTTATTTCGGCACAAACCACCTTAATCACTTGATAACGGCTAAAAATTGAAATTTTAAATAAATAATTCATTACTTTTTTATCAGATTACAGATAAAAGAACATAATTTATGCATGGATCACTTATAAGCTAGATATTATGTATATAAAGAGATAAAAATGATACTTAATTAGTTCCGAAATATAAATGCAGCTATCCTTCCCATTTAAATGGCATTATGAAGTCGCAGAAACGATGCTGCTATTAGAAATTGACTCTTATTGTTAATACATGGCATTTGAACGAAACCATTCTTTCAAAATTTATAAAAGACCTTTTAATTAAAATTTTTTATATCTTTTTAGTGATAGTTCATCGGAAACAACGCCCGTTTCTTTGGTTTGGCCTTGGTTTTCCTACCTACACATTGTTAAATTTAATCCACTTTAGTTCCCATCACGAAAACCAGTAGGCTGTTTCGAAAAATTTTATTTTCTAGCAACAGGAAAGCTCTTTGACTATAGAACAGTTGTATATTCCAGTTCGTAATGTTATCTAGTAATAATATGACTTGTTTTTTAAGTAAGTTATTTTTTGTTTGTAAAAAAGTGTATATTTTTATTTAGTAGTTTTATCCATAAAACAGCTTAAATTAAAATATAAAAAAGATATACAATCGCCTGTCTTTCAAGCATTTTTAATTTATTGCATGTCGTTTACTTGTTTTGGATAGAACCTCTCTCTGTAATTTCAAGTCAGTCGCTATAAACTGCGCATTAATTATATTTAATTAACATTAAAATATAAATTGTGATTAATGATCGTCACAAGTATCATAACCTGTTTTTTTTTTATTTATGTGTTTTTTAGTAAAATTGATGTACCAATCGACATATGAGAAGATAAGGGAATACAACAGTTACTAATTGCCTCGTTTGAGAGATTTTTGTGGGTAATTATATATTTGGTAAAAATGTGTGTGTACATTTTACATGAGAGCATAATAAATTTTAATTTCCGCAAAGAAATCGTTTGTGTATTTTGGGAAGGATCAAAATCATTTATCAACTTTCCAAATCAATTTCTTTAAATATTTGTTTTTTATTTCTTAATATTTTTATAATTATACAAACATTTGTTTGTGAACTTATGAAATGTCACCTGCATTCTTCATTATGATTGATTTGGAAACGATTTTACTTAATAGTACAGGCAAACGTGCAATTACTCAACGTAAAGTTGTATTTTTTTCAAGCTTTTATTTAACTAGCAATTTTTTACGTACTTTTTCTATTTTTTTCATGTTTACTAAGGATGTACGAGAGACAATTTTAAATAAAACGCTTGATTTTTTTAATATGAAGTTGGACTAAGTTTAAATCAATTCAGAAAATTTTAAGGGAGGTTGCCCAATTATTTAAATAAATGGATGACTTCAAAAGTAGGCATATTTAACTTTTGCTTTATGGTAAAACGGTCAGGTTTTGCTTTATGGTAGATGGATTCATAGATTTCTCCAAAACTAGTCGGTGGGAATTTAAAAAAAACTATTTAAAATAAAGTTAAGGCCTTAATAAATTTTGAAAACAAAAAAACCCGTTGTGTCACTCTAATTAAGGATATATGAGCACGGTAGTGTGTACACAAATTTAAAAAAATATATAGATTTTCAATTTTGATGGTAAATTATGTTATAACTTGACATTATATATATATTCAGCTTTAGTAAATTCATTTCAATATAAATACCACGGCAAACATAACTGAATCTTATTTGTATATTGCATATACATACATTAGGACTGACTGACCTCTATTCTAACATTTAACTGTTTGACTATCATAACTGTTATTTATATGCAATATACAATATGCATAACAATTTTCTGCTTTAGTAAATTCATTTCAATGCCACGGCTATCATAACCTATTCGATTGCATATATCTGACCCCTGTTCTATCGTTTCGCTTGACTGACCGCAGTATAAGTATGTACACAACTACTTTAACCAATCCTTAAATGATCAGCCTGGCTCTTCCATCACAGTAAATCTATATTACCAATTGATCCTTACCTACATAAATCTGCGACGGGTATTGTAGGTACCCTCAGCAAGTTGTGTTGTAGTTTGAGTTAGGCTTTACAAAGTAAAGATTATACGCTTTTACTGTAATAGATTATTAAATTTGTTTTGTCATTAACATAGTGGTTTTACTTCAGTAATATTATTCGATAGAGTTTCAGAGTTCTAGGACGATTGTCATTGTATTTATATCGTTAATAAATAAACATTTTATTTAAACATAATTCTCTTTTTAAATAATATATTATTTTATTATAATGAATAATTGTATAAAATTAATATTCAAACATAAATAATTTTGTGCCTGCTGTTCATGTAATTATGTCTGTATGTGTCTATGTATATATTTGTAATAAATAGGTTTTGTGTTCTATAATAAAAAGGCTACTTCACATATTATTAATAATAATGTCCAGCCTACATTATTATGATATTAATTTAAGTTGGATTACAGAAATTCAAGACAAATTTCTGACCTCCTACTTACTCTATGTATGTTTAGCTTGACTTGAGATCCGCTTAAACCGACTTAAAAAAATGCCATTGCCATGTAAAACAAGTAACAAAATATGTATATAAATTTTAAAACTTAAACACTTGAACGAACATGTTAGTAACGCTCCACCCGTAGAATTTGGAAGTTATAATAATTGGATTTGGATCATTTATCTTGGATTTGGATCATTTATCGTGCCGAAAAAGTTACTGTTAAAAACTTAAACGTTAAAACTACGATTTGATTTTACTAAATTTCCTAATTTGTCGTAATGATTCTTGTTTTTGATCCTCGCTCAGGTAGAATACCTTTAAAAGTAATCTTCATTATTCCACAAACAATGCTTGCTATTTTAATGTACATGGAAGTATATTTGAGTTTATCACTCAAGTGAAACAGCAATTTTCATGTGTGATGGGCTAGTTTTTAAGATGCTAGTATGAAAGGAATGACCTAAAATCTACTATTTATAAAAAAACGAAAAAAAATCCATTTAGTTTAGTTAAAATGATAGAAAACTGTTGGACGCCATGACGAGGCGTCGCATAAATGTGGGTGACCATTATTGTTTCTTCAATACACGTCAGAGAAAAACTTCATAAATTTTCCATACATTCATACATAATATATATATATCCATAAATATTTTTTCCCAATTTCTTGGGATATTGTGAATTTTTAAATGACAAGTGAAAAAAAAACTAAAGTATTCGGTATTTATCAATCAAATTCAAACGGAGACATTAATTTGAGTATTACGGTACTTTTCAAATAATCATAATCTTAAAAATATATATATTACAAATTTACAAATAAATGAGCTTGTAGATCGACCACTATAGATTAAAAATTTGTTTTGTACATATTTTTTGTAACAGGTTTTCAACATTTGTTCTAGACATATGTCTATCATTTATTATGAAGTTTGTTTAAACTAATAAACATGTCCATTACTGTACACGTGTACCAAAAAATTTATTAAACTCATTATTATAATTCTTATAATTTTCTAAAATTGATTTTAAATAATAAATACAGATTATAATTGTCTTTCCATTGAAAGAGAAGATTGACAGGTTTCCAAAGATTTTTTTTCAATGCAACTTTTCATACGCTTTGTCAGAAAAGAATCCAGGATCCGCGCACAGGAGGAGTTTTAGGGTTCAAAACCTCTCTTATTGAGAATCTTTCAACATAAATTGAGCTAAGAATAAAGTCCAAAATTAGAAAAACCAGGATCATCGAACTGGAGGAGAGTTCAGAAAAATTTTCAAAGACGTAAGTGAAATATGTGATGAATACGAAATGCAATTGGGGAAGCCAAGGCTCGCGTCAACAGACTAAACGTTCGATTCCTCGAATGTACAAACTGATTCAAATGATGATTATTTCCGGATCATAATTTACATTCCGTACATGAATTTATTTCTAACACATTTACAGAATCCTTTTTTGAATCATCGTAATACTTTATTAAATTTTGCTTGTGCCGCTCCTTTTCAATTTCACCTTGACCGACATACCGAAGCTTGACTAAACTGAAAACTGAAAAATATTGACTGCATATCACATTTTGACCTAATAAAATTTTATTTTACTTGAAAAAAGAATTTCTTGTTTTTATTGACTTTATAACCTAGCATGATGAACAATATTTTGAACCCCTACCTAGGATAATTCCTGTGCAGAAGACTGTAAGAATCCATTAGTACAAGATAAGACCACCAGCCAATTAAAGCGATCGATTTTGTTATCGATGGTTCTAAAGACAGAGGTGCAGAAGTGAAATATGCCTATCCACCAAAATTAATGGAATAAATTAAATTGGAAAAGAAAAATTTAAGAACATGCTCTTTCTAATAGTTTTTAGTTCATTGGCTTTTTTATTTGTAGGTAAAAACATTAGAACCTGGTGAACCATTAAATTTTAAAACGGTTATTTTTTTCCAGGCGATCGGGGTTGTTAAACAAAATATTATAGAATTGGTTCTATAATATATATTCTAACTTTTCCTTGTTCCCTTATTATCGACTTAAAATACCGAAATGTAAGCCATAATGGTTGAATATTGAGTATTCAACGCTAACCTCAAATAAAACGTAAGCTTTCTTCATGGAATAGACACTTTTATATATATTCAAAAAACACCTCATGCAAAGAAACTCTGTCTATAATAATATTTTTGTTATTACGGTAAGTGAATTTAAATATTATTCATATATTTATGTTTAACAATTAATTAAAACATATACAAATTAAATTTATTATTAATTTATTTAAATTAATTAATTTTAAAACATATCAAATTTATTTTGATTTTAATAAAAAGTACTACTTATATTAATTAGACTTTCTACAATTATAGTACAGCATAGTACATAAAAATTAAACTGTTACACAATCTATGTTACATTTGATACACCCAGTATTTAAATGCATTGCAATAAAATATTAAAAACACGTAGGCATTTATTTATTAGAAAAGCAATATAGCTTTAATAATAGCTGGTTGTAGCTAACTATGATTAATAATAATAATTATATAAAATTAACACAAAATCATTATTTATAATAATACAGGATAATAAATACTTATGATTTGATTTAATAATAAAAAAATAAATAAAATGTAAAAAAACAAAAAATTAATCAGTGGCGGTAGAAGTTTAATACATTTTTTACTATTTAACTGATATAACCGTAACCTTTTCGTTTGAAAGTACAGAGTAGCCTGCATTCTAAAATCGAAATCCGTGAAATTTTGGCGATTATAACTCCAAAGGACTAGTTTTTTGAAAATTCATTTTCAGAACCTTTTTAAAGTAGACTAAATTTGCTACAATATGAGACTAGAATAGACTTTGTAGACCTAGTAGTTTCCGAGATAAAGCCTTTCAAAATTTATCGACGTAACTTTATACATCAGAGCTAACATCAAATCTGGTAGTTCTGATTTTTAGCAGACTTGTTTATGATTTTGTCCCAATAAATAATCCAAGTTTGTGACCTCGATCGTCGAACTCAACTTTGTCAAAAATCGAAACAACCCGTGAAAATTTCGAATACTGGCGATTATAACCCTAAACCTGTAGTTTTTTAAGTACCTTTTTAAGATGTTTTTAAAGTAGACGAAGTTTGATAAATCGTTTCAAAGTTTATCATTTTTTTTAACTTCGCAATTTTTTGCAATATTATGTCGTTTTGAATGAATTTTGACCTTGAACAAGACTAGCACTCTCCGTCGATAAGTGGATAAGTGAACCTATCTCCCGCTAGAGTAGTTCGAGTGACGAGTTCTGAATGTTGCAACAAACTACGAAGTTAGTAAAAATGATGTTTTTTCAGCGACAATTCTAACTCATATTGTAGAAAATTTAATCTACTTTAAAAACACCTAGAAAAGGTACCTCAAAGACTACCCTTTTAGGGTTATAAACGCCAAAATCTGAAAAAAGCAGATATTTTCATGAGGTTTTTCGACTTTTTGAAATCAGAACAACCGGATTTGACGATAACTCTGATGTATAAAGTTATGTTGGTAAACTTTGAAAATATTTATCTCGAAAAGTATTTGGTCTACACAGTCCATTCTGGTCTCATATTGTAGAAAATTTGACCATTTCTCCGACGTTGACATCAAAGCACGGCTGCTGTTCTTAAACAGCTTCAAATGGTTCATGGTGTAGTGGCTGGAGTTGGGCCAACCCTTTTTCGGTATCACGGAAACGGTAAACGGACCCTATGATCTAAGTGTGTTCCATCTCTGGACATCCACTCTAACCTAATCTAACCTAGTTAAATATTACCCCGATTTTGTGAAAAAGACTGATTATGACGCTAGCTACAAAAAGATAGATGGTATTCTTTGTCTCTTTTGTAGGTATTATTAACTTTACGAGGACGACAGAGTTGCTCGGCGTAAAAGATATTAAGCATTCGCTGGCTTAGCATTTAACAGAATGATATAAAACCTTAGGGACAAATTATTGAAGAGGATTTTTGAACAAATTTTTGGAAAAATATAATAATAATATAACTGCCAAGCAAGAAAAAATAATAATTTAATTTTTTATTTTGATTTCATTTATCGTAGTAAATAAATCTTCACATTCTACACATTTGACTACTTTGTTCGAGAATACAACAGGTTGCTCAGATTTCGCCACTTTAAAAGGTAATAACGGAAAGAAATCATAATATTTTAGCTGAACCACCGAAAATTCCCTATGTTTTAGAACATTCCATAAACCGCTACTGTATTTAAGGTAATAAAATTTATATATACGTTAGTAATTATAATAAAATAATAAATTATTTAATGTTTATTTTACAAAAAATAACTGACTAGTGACTGTGTATGTAGAGATTATTATAACATTATGGAAGTTATAATTAAAGAAACATAAAAAAAAAGGTGATTAAGTCACATTTATGTACATAAACACTCATACAAACATAATAAGTAATAACGTATTGTGTAAAAATATTTATAAACATTAATTATGGGTAATTATTTTATTATTATCACAAATATAATATTGTATTACTTATATTACTTATTATATACAAGTATATACACACTGTGTATTTAAAAAAAAATTTATATTAAAAATAATTGTTATTAACAATTATTAAAAAAAGAAATATTATTGCAATCAAACATGACATATTCACTGACCACAGCACAAAAGTTCAAAAATACAAAAATACTAGATTTGCAGAAAGTTATAAAATAATATTTGGAGTGTTCCATTTTGTTTTAAGGACTAATGTCAGTAGAATTACATTATTTTAACAATCCCTATATTTTCGTCAAATAAGGAGACAATATTGTCTAGTCGGTAGTGTACAATTTCTACACTAGTGCTCAATGTTATAGTAACCGTGCTTAAAATAGACTAAGAATATTATAGTTAACAACATATTTGTTGGTGGTAAAACACATATATGGTATCACAATGGGCTCTATAGCCTAAGCGCGTCCTTCGTGATCAGCCAATGTAACATAACCTAACCTAACCTAACAAATTTGTTAAAATATCCTTAATTGTTTCGAAACTTTCAAAAGGTTCAGCCATGGTTTTGGTGCTGTTATAACTGTCAACAATTATCATGAAATATCACAGTGACAAACTTAGCCTAAGCGCGTCCTTCGTAATCAGCTAATGTAACATAACCTAACCTAACCTAACAAATTTGTTTAAATATCCTTAATTCTTTCGAAACTTTCAAAAGGTTCGGCCATGGTCTTGGTGCTGTTATAACTGTCATCAATTATCATGAAATCTCACAGTGACAGACTTGTTACCACAACGTGCAGTCAGTTCAGTTGAAGTTGTTGGCCGTCGTAACGTCACAGACTCGATAGGTATTCACGTAAGTGTACTGGCCTCTGGCTCTTTGACTATTTAATTTTTCTAATAGAAAAGAGTTTCCATTATGGAAGAATCGTGAAAAATGAAAATTATTAAAGTTATCAAGGTCATATATTACGGGAAAGCACTGGATATTAAAAAAAAATACATTAGTTGAATTTTTACTTTTTTAGAATTGAGAGACAACTCATTAACGTACGTTTGCGAAATTTGTACAACTAGTGTGTAGCACGAGTTAGTCAATCGCATGAGTACGTTAATAATGCTTTATCACACTTGTATTGTATAAAACTTTATTTAGGCCTCTAAACTGTATAAAATAACCGATAATTATTTTATAAAATTTAACATGGCTTATTGAAAAAAATAGAAAATTAAAAAATTTACTTTAGTAACTGAATTCATTGCCGCCCTAGTGCGGGAAGCGATTCATTATCACACTAGGGCGGTAATGAACTATTTTTCTCACGCATACAGAGTGAGAAAAGTATTTCTTTTCCTTCGGGCGTAGATAAATTAACCTCGCACCTATACGTGTGGCACCTACGACCTTATATACAGAAAAATGATATAACTAATAATCGCTATAAAGGGGGCAATGAGAACATGCAGTTTTATAACAAAGTATATATATGGTCAGGAGACTGGTCTGTGTTTCTACCATTATGAAGATTCCTGAACAAAAACGTCGGGTTCCGAAGCTGTCTCATGAATATCCTATGGTAACGATACAAAAATGTATATATTAGTTTGATTATTTGTGACCAAAAAGAATTATCTTTTTTTTAAATTCACAATCTATTAGTATTAATAAACTAAAAGTATCAACAAACTCTAATTAAATAGCATCGATATAAAATCGAAGCTTTTAGACATTAAACAAAACGCTTTCCTAAGACAGCTACATAATAGTCTTTTCTACGAGAATGCCTCATTTGATGTTACTCAGTGAAGTGATAACACATATTCAATACAAGGTCATTTACTTATCTTATTCGTTCCGATCAAAACTGAGCTGGTAATACGATGTGCTTTAATGTAAAATAAAATTGAGAAAGTAAAAGTTAATATGTATCTGTTCACAGGGGATAGTTTTCTAACACATTTTTAGTGTAGCTAAATTACATATTGCTGTCACACAAAAAGTTTTGTGAAACCATAATTCGAAAGAATTGTTTTTTTATCTGATCGCATAATTATTTCTTTTGACATCAAACACTACTAAATGTGGGTTAGGCATAATTATTTATGAAATATTTAAAAAAAAATTATTATCTGCCAATAACATTTAATATTTACTAAAAACAACATTGATTTAAAATTTAAATTTATTTTAATTTATTGCAAAATAAATTTCTTGTATTTCTTTTTGAATAATGTGTTGCCTGTCTGTAGTAATAAGTTTTTATTTTTTATTTTTTTTTAAATAAATACATGATTATTAATTATAGTCATCTATCATAGCTATTAATTATTATTTTATTATTTTATTAATAAGGTGTGTTTGACAGAGACAATTATTAGTTATAATTTTTTTAAATTAATATGATATTTTATATTGTATTTAATTTTACTTAGTTATTATTATTAATAATATTATCATATAATAATAATAGAGAATAATTTATTTATTAAGGCTACTTAATTTATTGATTCATTTAAAATAAACTTGCAGATCTATTTAACAAAAAGGTGGTGATGCAAACTCGTATTAAATGTTTAGTTTCACTCAAAACAAACTTAGGTTTTTTAACCGTGTGAAAACATTTAAAAAAATCTATTAAACTCCTTCCTTTAGGTATCTAAAAAAATTGAAAAGTTATAAAAAACTATAGGGATTCGTTTATTTGCCAGATATATTTGATCAATGAAATCTGACCATCATCTCGGACTTGCTAGTTGTTTGAAAAATTAAGTTTCCTTGTTTGATCAACAATTTCTTATTATTTCGTAATTTATTCATGGGTCTAAAATTAGTATACCTTGATAATATTTTATATATACAGAGTATAAAAACTGAAAAATAAATCCAACAACTAAAACAAAAAAGTTTTTGATTTTTGTCATCGCTTTCAGCTATCAAATTATCTCGCATTCTTTGGTTATTAATAACCAAACCAATGAGAAAATAACCAATGAATTGGTTATTAATAACCGCTTCATTCGAAGATACATGCTGGATATATGTCCCCTAAAAATAAAAAAAACGCTAAAGATAAAAATAAAAAATTTTGGTTAAAATATACATGCATCTAGATGTGAAAGATATGTATACCAAACTTCAAAAAAGTTCATCTGGATTACAGAAACAAACAAAAAAATTTTCTTAAATTTCACTAACCTGTATCCTGAAAACTGAAAGTTTGCGGGCATATGTTAATATGAACTTTTCGTCATAAAATTGGATCCAGAACATGATATTAATTTTTTTGTACTTACATAGGAAACAACCTGTACAGTGGATTCTATATACTTTTTGTATAGTGACGTTACGCAGTTTAATATATAGAGGCAAAACACACTAAACTATATAAACATATAATTACACAAATCGCAATATTAATGAACCTGCGTTACTCAGTGACCTCCGCTTACACTGCATCACGTGAACTTTCCAACCTGCTTGTTATTGAGACTCTGCCTTATTGGAGAAATACACTCCATTATAAATTTCGATTGTAATCATATTTGTTTATTTGCTCGAACAATCTTAAACATATCATTATACCACATTCGTTGATTTTGATGTGTTACACCTTTAGGCTACAAAATTTATAACCTAAAATTAAGTATAATAACAGGTGGTACCAAATTATAGTGTTTGAATAATTCCGAAACATTCGTTAATATTATTTCTGTGGTACCAAATTATTACCAATTTAATAAACAATCTTTCATTTTAACGTCGCCATATTTATTTTTGAGTCACGTATTACCCAAAAAAATAATAATAAAGGTACATAATCGATAAATATACGAAAATTTGGTTTGGAATAATTATAATGTGTAGAAAAGTGTATCTAACAAGACGTGTGTGTATACCGCCTTTAGAGACCAGATCAATAACGTAGACTGAAATGCGTGGTCTATTGATATTAATGTTTTTCAAATACTTACCTACCATGCTCTCAAATTTTGTATATTAGAATACTAAAATAGAAAAAATATCTTGTAACTATAGGACTTAGAAAACAGGAAAACGTAGCGTGAGGATGATGCATTAAAACAAAACATTTAATTTTACCAAAATAATATTTGTATTCTATTTTGTACAACTTTGATTCTGATAAGATGAAATTTTATATTAGCAAATCTCTTCTAAATTAAATCCCATTTGGTACGTTCTAAGTAAAAATTAACTGGTTCACATCATATATGAAACTGCAAGATATTTGCCTTACTAAGTGACATCTTTAAAAAGCAATAGATCCGGTGAAAATATATTTTGTGATAAGCCACTTTTTATTGATAATCAGTCAACTAAGAAAACTGAAAAAAATTCAAATAATTTCTGACTCTGTTTTAGGGTTTTCAATGGTTAATAGAGCCATATAATAATGAAAATCCAGTTTATTTACCTAGTAGACAAATATTTGCCTAGAATTCACCTGAAATCGATTCGGAAAATTCGTCTTCGTATGGAATTTTGACCAATATGTCAGAAAATACGCACCCAATACCAAAAAAAAAAAAAACGATTTTGGTATTTTTTAGGCGTAAATTTTTATCTTGAGCTATAAGGAGTTTTCTTGAGGGCAAGCATTTTTTTCGGAATTTATTAGAACTTTGTTTATATGGTAATAATTTGACCCAATAAATACCAAAATTGGGTAGGCATATTTTACGATTGAACAAGTCATTTCCGAGATAACGATTAAAATCGCGTGAAATTAATCCAATTTTTGTATTTTTAGGCCTTGACGTTTTGCAAAAATTTTAGAAGATACTCTCTTTGAAAAGATTAAAAACAAACATCTACTTAATAATTTTATAAAATTAGGTAGTAAAAAAATACAAAAAGGGGCTTTATTTGACGATAAAATCTTAAAGAACACGGAAGATGAGAGAAAAATGCAGTGAAGCGATAGAGGATATAAAACCGAAGATCTATCTCTAAATCATGAGACCTGGAAACTTTTGACACACATGTATAAAAGCTATTTAAAATGTTAGAAACATTCTTAATATCTATCGTTACATAAAAAGTTAACATCGAAAAATGTTGAATATGAATTTTTGGGATGGATATTACCACTTTCTCGCAGAAAGTTAAAAAATTAAATACACGGGTGAAACCGAAAGATTTATTTGAACGAAATCATCACAAATAATTTTAATTCAAAAAACAGGTTCTGAATAATAATGATAATAAAAAAAGAAGTATTTTATAATATGTAATAAATAATTTTCAGGTCAAACATTAAAATGTAATCATTACCAATTTAAGTGGTTTTTATTACACCTAATTACAGCCACTATAAGTCAAAACTGAATAAAAGAAAAGAAAAATGGCTTAACCAAAAAACTTGATTCAATGATAATTATTATTTTATTTATTTATAATCCAAATTTGTTTAACAACATCGAATACAATCGTTCTTAATGGTATAAATTAATTTTAAAAAAGTTTAAAAAAAATTATCATATTGAATTTTAATGTGATTAATACTTAAAATGATTATATTTTTGCAAATGACACAAGCACATGAGTTGTTTGTATGAAATTAATATACTGTCTAACAAATTTCAAAATTTTTTTTTTAATGCAACCTAGTTTTAAGCAATCGTTTTGGTTCTGGAACTTAAACATTATAACAAAATACTGATGTAATTGCCACAGCCACATAAGCAGGTTCATTAAGTTTATTTTATTTTAAACTCTCTGTAAATTAGTAACAACAATCTTCATGTAGTTGACTCAACCCCACATTGGCTAGACATGTCAGTTATGCGTTCGTAGTAACCAAATATGTTCTTTTAATTCGTCTATTCGCTTTATTTGCACGATTCCAACTAAGTACAATTTTATTTTCAATCAATAAAAGGCATGACTTTAAACTAAAATCAATCTCTTTCATAGAAAGAATGATTTTGTTTATTTAACTTCAGTGATTTTGTATCATTGAATTCATATTTTAAATTCAATCCCATTTTACTGTAAATTCAAATATTTAGCTGCACTTGTTCCAATCATTAGGAAATTTTTTGGAAGTATTTTTATACTTTATTTCAATTTAAACGACCAACTTCGGGATGAGGTTGTTATTATTTTAATTTTTTTTCAGTGTAGTTTGTTATTTATTGGCCTTTTTTATTTTTTAATGAAAAGTTTTGATATGTATAGTATCTTGAAAAATGAAAGCTTTTATACAAGGTATAATAAAACAGTTTTAATAATATATATGTAATAATATTATACAGGTATAACAGGCTGACATATGGTAGAGTTGTCAAATATATCATACACAATTATAATTAATAATAAATTTTAATATTTATTATTTATTATAATAAAATAGGTATAAATAAATCTTTATAAAAAGGTATATTCATAATATAACTGGCGTTGCATGTATTTTAAATAAAGTATGTATTTGTACGCTATGGTATAAATAATTTCACAAGCAAACAACAAAAACACAAGTAGATTAAATCGAGAAAAACGTTACAATCAAAAGTCTTTGGCATCAGAAAGGAATATCTTATGGCAATCTCAAATGCGATACGTGAGGCACAAGGGACAAAATATCATTTGAATAAAACCATTCTTCACTATAAGAATTTTAACTTATATTTGTTAGGAAGATTTGTCGAACATAAAGTCGATTTGGTAGAAACTAACAATAAATTGAGTTTATGTCGGCAAGAAATTTTAATTTAATGTCTAAAAATGGTTAAAAAAAAGAAAAAATTTAAAACTTTAGATTAAGAAGATTTTTCCTATGAATATATTCGTTTACGGAAAAGATCTCCAGGCAAAAATTTATTCGCTTTGAAAGGGATAATTTTAAAATTTATATTTGTCTTGTAGTTGTGAACATAAAATGGAATTTAAATGTATACATTTAATCATGCTTTTACCAAATTTTGAACATTAATTTAAATAAAGAATTTTTAAATAAATTTACCAAACATGAACGTTAAACTTATAACGATGCCATAATCAATTCAATTAAAGTAGGTAAATCATATTTATACATCAGACGTAGTAGATATATAAGATTGTATATAAAAGGGCTCACGAAAGTGAGCTATTGAAAAAGGAAAACTAAAATTAAGTTAGGCCTCATAGCATAAGTTAGTATTAAAAAGGTAATCATTTATTCTAAATTCATGCTGACATAACTTGACAGCAAAATATTAAAACTCATCTTGACCCAAAAAAATTTTACACTTTTTGACGCGAAAGAAAAGCACCTACCAGACCGTCTAGAATTTTTATAAGGCTCCGTTCTAAATAAGTTATAAATATTAATGGTAAGCGTACAAATAGACCTTCGTTTTAAAATATACAAATAATAAATTTAGATATATCTTTTTCATGCATTCTTTATAAATACATTTCAGGATGCATTTTTCAGTTGATGGGTTTGTTAATAAATATTCAACAATTATTATCTTGATTCAAATTATGCTTTATTACTTGTTAAATAAATAAATTAGCTACATATTCTATTATACTGACAATGTATGTGGAATAATATGCGTTTTTGAACTTGATAATTCGCGAATTATATCACTAGAGCTTCAGTCTTAGTCACACGCTCGTGTTACCTTAGCTACTAGCTATCCATGGTATAGGGAGGGTCGAGTAGTATGTAATTTTAATAACGTTACATTAAAAAAAAACTTACAATTACTGATTGAAATTTTAAGGGAGTGTTTGGGGGGCATACCCTGAGTCAACAACCGAGCTTTCGTATTCGTGGTGGTTGGAGAAGGTACAACCTCGTGTCAATACGGGGGTTGAAAAGTTAAAAACTTTAAACTTAGTTTACTATGCGAGTATTCATTCTTTTGTGAAATACGGGATTCTATTCTGGAAACACTTCTCAATGATCGATAATGTGTTGAAATTACAAAAAAAAAATGTATCCAGACTATATACATTGTGGGCTACTCAGAACATTGTCGGCCATTGAATAGAAAATCAAAACTTCCAACATTTATCATTGATATTATAGTTATTTCACAAGGCCAGTGAAATTTACAAAATTTAAAAAACTCCCGGCAATTTTTTCGGGTACGGAACCCCAAATTCGCACTTGAAACATAGCTAAGAACACTCTTCATTAAAAAATGAATGAATCCTTTATTCTTTTGTCATTAATATTTTGTGTAATATAATTGTTTTTCAAGAAATTTTTGATTATTTTACCAGAAGCAACTGTCTAATTAGGTTTGTTATTTCCAGAAGCTCTTACGGTGTAAATCCAAAAATTTTACTTTTCCTTGTTTTTTACTGATTCCTGTCCAAAAAATAAAAATTGTTCTGAATAATAGGTATAACTTCTATCATTTATAAGAAATCATGTGTTGGCAATAAAAAAAACTCATAAAATATTTCTGAAAGTATCGCTTCAACTTTAATGATACATTTTTAATACAATTCGATTAAATTTTATATTATTAATATTAAAATAATTCTACATCATATTTTAATGATAAAATTATAATATTTAAAAGCATACTATATTATATTCATAATAAATATTTTAAATATAAATATTAATTTTATAACTTGTTTAAAAAGCATACTCATAAAATATTATTCTGCCTTTTTTTCAAAGATGTTCAAACTAAAACTAGAATGCTAGCTAAAGCTACTATAAGCTTAATTATATGCAGATTTCCTTATTTAACGGATTGTTTTAAGGTATAAAAAATTGTTATGCCTATTTCTTTTCCCATTGTAACTAAATCACCCCACGGATTATTTTTTGTGGCACAATGTAAGAAAATTTCATTTTGTTTTCCATAGAATATTATTAGATTTCATAATTTATAAACAGGATACAATTCTTGATTGTCGAAATAAAAATTAGATATAACTTGAATGTCATAAAATCGACTTTTTGTATTTGTAAAATATAAATTGGCAGTAGATAGTCGATTTGGTACTGAAGTCGGGTGAGTACAACCCCTGTAGTCCACATTACTAACTTCCCAGAGGTGGAAAAACATAAAAAAAGTCTTCTTAGCCTTCATAGATTATTCTTCGAACATGTACTACAACTTATGCTGGAACGATCATTATCTCCATAGATAATTGATGTGTTTTATCCACTTTTCAGATTCTGTTTATTCAGTTTTATCCAGTTTTTTATTACCATTAAAAAAGGCTCAAGTAATTCTTCTGAAAACTCTTCCAGTTTTCAAATACTTGATTACGCATCGAATAAGCCCAGTCACATACGTACACACACACGCATACATCACATTGAAAAGGTTTGATTCGGATATTGCGGCCCTTAAACCGTGGCAATATGTAAAACCGAAGATTGCAAAATCGGCCCCATTACATTAACTTCCTCTGGAAAGTTAACAAGATGTGAAAATGATGTTCTGGTTCTAATTTTTGTAATTATTTCCACTTGAATAGTTACTACAAGAACGAAGATGTTTTAATGTTTTTTTCCTGCATATCTAAGAGAATGAGTTTCCTTAGACGATACCTACCATCCTTAGAAGTCTAATGATTAAATTGACCACACAATTTATTTTTCGAGTTATCTTGCACATATTTTATTAGAGAGTGCCATCCATATAGGTAAATTTTGTACGTTTCTAAACATTTAGGACGAATGCAGTATCTCTATATTATAGAAAGGTAAGCATTGCTTTTTGACTATTTGAATTTGATGAACTTCTTATATTCATTTTTTTCAACTCAAAGATTTTACTCAAACAACACCGATTTATGTTCAAGAATATGTGAATATGGGACCAAAATAGACAAATGCAATATAATTTATTTATTTTAGAAATCTGTGATTACATTAAATACAAGAGTCAATCTCTTATATGCATATAAATAAAGTATAAATCGACATTTAATAAATTAACAATTTAACATTAGTTAACTTGTTAATTCATTTGATTATTTATGTCGTCTGTCTTGTACCCCGCTGACATATAATTGATAACACTATATAATAGTGTATCTTGTTAAATTGTTACATACAAATGTAACTAACTAAACATCACAGCACAAGCTATCTGTAGTATATGTGTGTATATTCAGTCAAGTTACGTATATTGTAGAACTCTGATATCGTGCTATAGAATGTATAAAGTAGAAATACCCACATAATAATACTCCATCAGGTTGTGAAATTTATACAGGATGAATTCTTACCTTAATTACACGCTATGCTTCGTGATAATTAATTGCATGGTCACTGAACGGATTATATTAGAGAAATAGCTCAAGGTCATAATCATCACATTTTGAATAAGTCGTAACGGGTATCTAGGAACCTTATTTGATTTTAGAGCCGTAAATGTTTCGTCCAACTATTTCAATTTTGACACAATCTATCATAATACAACCGTCTACTGCTTCCTGTCGGTGATTCTTATGACACTGACTGTTTGATTTCTTTACTCTTCCCAAGGCTTTGAGATTTCATTTGAACCCTACTACACACCCACAAAAATAATCGAGAATTTTCAAATGGATGCATTGTCAGATTCCTCAAAACTAGTTTAGTCATTTTTCTTTGGGGATTAGAAAATGTTATTCGTGAATTATATTAACGAAGTTAATACGATCTGAGATTGGTAAATAATTTCTTTATGAAAGTTAAAAATACTAAATACATCTTAGTTTGCTCTGAGTAGGTAGTAATAATAATATAATAATAAAATCTTATTTATCCAGCTGGCGGGGCGAAGATCATAACTAACAACCGCTCTGAGTAGTATTCATGCAAATCATTTTATTTCTCTTATTACAAAATTTTTCTAAAATTACGTTTTCAAACATCCTGTAAACAGTCAATTAATAAGTGTATGAAGAGTTTAAAGGTATTTAACTACACTATTTTACCATGCGGTTGTAATAACAATGATATAACTATCTACCAGGTGCACAAAAATTCTGGCGTCCGGTACCCTAAAATAACTTGCAAAATAATTGTTTAAGTGCATGGAAGGGTTTATCCTGAAGTCGATTATCAAGTTTATTTTGTATCTAACTTGAGAATTTCAAATAAATTGAAGATTTCCATTTGAAATTCTCAAGTGAAGAAAGTAACGAAATAACCTTTAAATTATTTTCGTAATAACTAGTAGAGTAGAGTAATATCGAGGTTCCGGAATTCTTTTAAACTGGACCATATAGCTTTGTGCGCTGTTACTTTAACGAAAAATATATATTGGATGGTTGGTAATTCAATACAAATGTTGAAGGAGGTGATACTAGAGCTCATTTGCAACAAAAATGTACGGTGTTCCAGTAAGCTTAATTCTTAACTTTACCACACTTTTACTAGAAATGGGATGTACTACAAAAACGCCTCAATACACTCCTCAAATCATCGTCCGATGGAAAATATTTAGCATTAAGAGCATCAACGAGGTAGGGGCACTCTTTTCAAAGTTGCTAAAAGTTTGTAAATTAATTCTACGTTAGTTAATAATTAATAAAACAATCTGTGGGTAGAGTCTGGTGCGACCCTTGAGGTCCACACGAAAAACTTCCCAGTATAATAAAAATAAATTAAAAAAATTAAATTTCGCCCGACTCGAAACAACTCGAAAACGAGGATGATATTTTTTTTGTTTACGCGAAATCGATGACAAAAAACATGTCTACAGACATACGTACGTACATACGTACACACGCACACACACACATACTTCTCCAAATTGGTGTTAATGTCTTGTTATAACCATGTCTTGTAATAACCATGAAACCTAAATTAATTTTGACAATTTCGATTTCGAAAATGCCCATTACAATAACTTTCTATATTGGGAAGTTAAAAATAATATTTTTATTCAAATTGATTGAAAAAATAATAAAATTTCCCATAAAACAATAAAAAAAGTGTTTTTCCGAACGAATTACCGAGATATTTGATATTTTTTATGAACTTCCTGCTTTTTCAATATATGCTTCCGACATGTAAAACATAATAGTCTACTCGACAACACCGCCAAAAATATTTTCACCATTAGACATGTTTTAATAAAACTTGTTTTAAATTTACCATAATTTGTTCGCACATTATGACGGTTTATTTGGGACATGTTACCAAGCAAAAAAATTTTGTGGATATGAAAAAAAACATATCATTTTCTAGCAGTAAGCAGTGTTGTTAAACATATACCATTATCTTAATTTAAAAAATAGTTTTATAGATATATTAAAAAGTTATTCGAAAGTATTATTTTTTTTATGGACATTATTTGATTAGGGTAGTGTGTAGATCTCCTTCAATCACATGAATTACAACAACTTATTTTGAGTGCCTAGCAAAAATTTGGACAAGACTGGATAGTGTAAATTTAAAAAAATTGAATGTGGTATCGTTTAAGTCATCACTTCTCTTATATCATCTTGAAATGACAAAATTTTGGATCCAAAATATTTTTTTGGAAGTATCTCATGAGTTATTGTCTATTCCACACATAATAAGTAATGATGAGTTCATCATTCTTATTCCTACCATTTTCGCAATTTTTTGTTCTACCCTGATCACCCAATGAATTTTATAGAACACATCATTTTATTTACTGAACGTGAACGAACCACTTTGCAATTAATTTAACGAACCAATAATAAATTTTTGAATGATACATATCAAATAGCCTGTGGTAATGATATTTTGATGAATAAAAAACAAACAACTTCCATAATATATTTTTATTTCATTTGTCAAAATATCTTGATGGCGAGGTAAATATAAAAAGTGAGATAAAATGATTGCATGTACATATTAAAAGAATGTAATAACATAACAACGTCATATAAACAATAATAAATATGTCCACATTTTAACCCACACAATACCAATACGAGAACGAACGCAAAGAAAAGCAAAGCAAAGCAAACTAACTACAAGCTGTAATATAGTTTTGTTGGCTGTTATTAGCCTTGCAGTTACATATGAACACACTATTATGTACAAGAAGACTATTATTATTGTTATGACAGTGTGGTGCAAATGTTGTGTTTCTTTTTTCAAGACAAACGGTGTAGTTCGGAAAATATATGATAAAGTTCGTGCAAGATGGCTGTGTCCATATTTAAATATAAAACAAAAATGTCCTATCTCACATTTTGCTCCATCCAAAAATGTTCCATCTCACGCGAATCATTCCCGTACAACTCTATGACCGTTGTTCGAAAAATAATTAGAACTAAATAATTGAACTTGTTATGTCGTAAGTACATTACTCGTTTACTGCCTAATGGAAAACAACTCCTCATAGTTATTAGATTACCTACATTTCAGGTAAAATAACCCTTGCTTTTAGTCTTTTACAAAAGCAGTTTAGATTGATTTACAAAATCAGAAGATACAGTTTAAGACTGTAATCATCTTGGGGCACGTCTTACCCTTCAGACAAACCAACTCGATGAGAAGATAAAAGGTAGTTCAATATGTCGAATGTTAACTTTTATTAAAAAGTCTCATTTTACAATCCAAATGTTATAAGATGAATTCGCCTGATCTAAGTTATTCATCCACTCTTGCCAGGTTTTTGTTTTAACTATGGCCAGTTTTAAAAAATTTAATTGTGGACAATCAAGTCGTTCTTTTAAGAGTTAACTTGCCAAAATTATTCTTCTAAATTCTGTCTAGCGTTATTTTGTACAGTCCATGAGATTGTTGTACTTTCTAGAAAAATTAACTATCGAATAAGTTGACGAAAATTAAAAGTGACCGTAAAGTGGATTTCTGGTTACAGAGTATGAAATCATAAGTATAAGTGATTTTAAATAATTAATTATCAAACAGATTACTTCTACTCTTCACAACTGGGTGATTCAGGCAAGGAAGCTTCTGGAAGGTTTGGCATTACAGTTTTGAAAAATATATATATTCACCAAGAAGATAAGAAGCAGCTCAATATGCTTAGGCTATAAAAAATCCCTTTTAGAGTTCAATTAAAGAAAGACTTCTGTTCTCATGCTATTTTATTTTAATTTTTTCGATAGTTTTAAAAATTACTAAGAAAAAAAAATTTTTTTTGTTTAAATTGATTTTTTATGTAATTTTATAATTCAAAATAGTTTTTCTAAACATGTAGGGCGATAAATCTTTTTTCTCTCACTCTTACGTTATTTTCAATGTATTATAACATAATTTTAATTGGAAACAAGCCGAAAAATATGAACTTAGCATGACTCCGATTTACTCAAAAATATAACTATTTTTTATTAATAAAAAAAATGGAATTATTAATTTAAAAAAAAAATTGTTTTAATATACTTTAGTGAATTATTCTTTCATTTATATGCGAATAAGTGGCAAAAAAAATTAATGCAACTTTTCTATTATACTTATGTTTTGTAACATCTACGAAAAATGGAAATATTGTTGAAGGGTATGTCACAAGAAGATTGCAAAAGGTTAACGAATAAAGTATTGATGAAAAAAACGTCAGGAAGACTTTTTTTGAAACACCATGTAACCAAAACATATAAAAAAGACCGTAGCAACATAATAAATGTTTCCCTGAACACATAACAAGACGTAGAGAACAGTAAAAGCTGTTGTGATTGGTTAACAAACGTAACGTAAACGTAGAATACAACAAACTGGTTAAATAATTTATATGTTAAATAGGTAATAACAACAACATCAAATTATCTTTGGTTGAACATTTTATAATATTAAAATGTCAATAAATACCTTTTAAAATGTTACATTTTGTGTATTTTTCAATATATTTTGACAATACAAACTATTTTATTATACACTTTAGAAGCAGGTCTTATGTTTTACATGCAATTTTATACGTGTAGTTACAAGTTGTTGGGTTTTGGTTTATAACTCAAATCATAATATACCAGAGCCAGACTTGCTAAATTTTTGTTGCATGCTAAATATCTTGCATTAGTTGATAAACCACCTTTCATAACATTCAACTTTTACAAATATTCTACAGCTTTTTCTTATAATTTGTTTTTAATGACCTTTAAATATTTTTTATTGTCAAGATTACATTAATCAATCTCGAAAAGACAGACAAAAGGAGTCACTGCTTGTTACATCTATATATGGATTTTTCGATGCCTCATCTTGTCACTGCCCAACTCTTGCTATGAGTCTTGCCAAATTGGCATAAAACACCCTCAAACATAAAACAATTTTATGATCGAGGATCTGATAAGGAATTTATGAAGGAGGATAAGAGTGATATTACTTTTTATCTGGGCCCGATTCAGCTTTTTATTTGAGACCGTAAGATGATGTCATATCCAGAAGCTCCACTTTCTCACATCTACCTCAAAAGAGGCTGAAAATTACAAGTTTATTTGGTACCAATGTATTAATTTCCTTTCTGACTCTTAACTTTGTAATAAATTTCAATTTTTGCCCCAATATCCTAGATCAATTTTTTGTATTTTATAAATACGTATTTCGACTACCAAGTATTCATTATCAGTATGAATTAGCTAATCGTAATCAATCTTCTTGTGTATGTTACTCGTTTCTAATTTGGTGGCGGACTGCACATTGATATTTTCGTGTACCTACAATTTATACTTTTCCCTGTATCTGTCAAATTGTAATGTCATGGACATCAGTAAATCAGCTTCCTTCAGTTGATTATTACTTGGCCAATCCTTATCCGCTATGATATTCGCGAATTTTGTTAGCTAATTCATACTGATGATGATTAATTGGTAGTCGAAATACTTATTTATAAAATACAAAAAATTGATCTAGGAAATTAGGGCAAAATTGAAATTTATTTCGAAATATCCTAAAGTTCTCATTTATTATCTTTGATAATATGTATCTTAACTTTGTATCTAAGACTAATCCACTTCATGGTGTTATCTAAACTTTTTCTTTCAATTCTAATACTGTGCTAATGAACCACCATATTATATTATAAAGTTAAAACAAAAGCAAACATTTTTATTGCATGTCTGTCAATTTTGTTTCAATTCTTTTTTTTTTATTTATTTATTTATTTAAAACACAACTTGTATAGCAGTCAGTGAGTGAATGCTTGTTGTTGTACAGTAAAAATATAATAATAAAATATAAAATTGAATACCCTGTCTGATTCGAACACAACATATTCATGTAATAATACATATAATATTGTATTGTGTTTTGTACATGAAGTATGTATACCGTGTGTACTGATAAGGATATACATGTCAAAATTATACAATAAAGCTGTTAATCTCTGTTAGAAGTTATATATGTGACATCTTTATGTTCATAATAATATATAATTTATTATTTTATTTAAAGAAAACTATTTCAAAATAATAATAATATAATAAATATATTTATTATTTTACTTCACTATTTACTATATGAGTGTGTTTGTAATGCATGAATGTAATATACAAGGTATACAAAAAATATTTAGATTATATAGTGAAATATTTTTAATTCAATATTGGAAAAATAACTAAGTACGTAAAGCAGTCTATATGGCGGTTTAAAAAGCAGTTTATATGGCGTGCTATATATAGTAGTAAAAATTTCATAGCCACCTTTTCTGATATACTCAATGAATTATGACTATTTTACATTTTAAAAAAAATAGAAAACTGTACACTTATTTTCTTGTGTAACCCAATCCCTATCATTATTTCGAGTGTTACAAAAAGGGGATAAGTGAAAGCTATATAACAGATAGGTGGAGACTATAACACGGTGGCCTTTATCAATCTTTTCTTTTAAACCCAGCGAAGGAGGTGGGTATCGCGCTAGTATCCATATATTTATTTAATGCATAAACTTATTATAGAAACCGGTTATAGTAGTTCTATTTTACACACCGATTGTCGTATGGCAAAATGATTTTCCCAATTAAAGAAAACATTGTAATTTACATTAATACTGTTGTGTACGAATCAACTAATAAAAAATATCCCACTTTTTTGATGGTGTAATAATTCCGTAGAACACTGCTGTGATTTTTCCCCAATAGATATGAAAGACAAATATATGTATCTCAGCCGGTTGATTCAATTTACAAAAAAAAGTCGGTTTCTCTTTCTCTATTTCTAAAAAATTCGACAGTTGAAAATTTCGTAACATCTGTGTAATTTCCTCCAAATATAAGTCCATGATCTTCGTAACATTTATTTTATTTGGTACTTCAAATTTTTTCAAATATACTTTACGCTTATAATTTAAAATAGAAAGAAAATAGAAAAGTTCTCTAGCTTTAATCTGAAGTTTTTCAGTTCTGGTCTTGGTTTTGCTAATCACTATCAAGAGTAAAAAAGAGACATGTTACGAAAATAAATTAAACAAGTGAAAACAAACAATTGACTGAGTTAATTGTTGAAATACCATGTATAGGCAGTGTTGATTTCTTTATCACATTACACATACAAACATGTGACACATACATAACTGATATCATGTATAGTACATATTATAAAATTTCCGCCTAATTGGCGTCCTCACGGGTAAACAGTGATGTTTACGATAAAATGTTTCAAACAAAAGTTGTTTAATTTTTAATAAGGAACATTTTTTACATTTAAACTTTTGTTCTATCTCTAACCGTTTACAAGATGGGACCCAATTGACCCAAGACCCAATTGACCCTATGATGCTCATTTACGAACTTGACCTCACTTTTTACGTCCTGAGTACGCTGTAAAAATTTCAGCTCGATATCTTTTTTCGTTTTTGAATTATCGTGTCCACAGACGGACGGACAACCGGAAATGGACTAATTAGGTGATTTTATGAACACCTATGACAAAATTTTTTTCCTACCATCATTATTTTTAAGCGTTACAAACTTGGGACTAAACTTAATATACTATGTATATTTCATATATACATGGTATAAAAATATATAAAATAGGCACCCCAACTGGGCAAAAAAGAATAAAGTTCTAGAAATTCATATAGTATAAAAACACATACATAGAGGGTTTTTGTGAACTTCGTTTCTAATAACAACAGCTTCAAAATTACATAACAAATAATTACAATTATTACATAATATAAAATATTCATGAAAACTTTGCACCTGCACATAAATAGCATTTTTACTTTATAAATATGATTCATATTTTTAAATAATCATCATTTTTGTTGAAGTAAAAATAAAAATTATTTTTATCAGAATCATCTTTGTTATGTAGTTTTACGAAACAACAAAATATACAACAGCCTACAAACAGCCATGTTTGTATGTACCTTGTAAATTATTTATAATAATGCTTCATTCAACAAACATAATCATCAGTTTATTATGTGGAAAAAAAATTTATGTGTATACCTGTATGCATCCAAAACAGACAGACAGACAAACAAACGCACACGGTGGTTGTTATAAATCTGTTTTGCTTACAATATTGTTAGGTAATTATTATTTTTATTATTTTACATGTTAATTAAAACTTGATCCTAACAATTGATTACATATGACGATAAAAATAAATTATAGGTTAGAATATAGGCAAATAATAATTTAAACACTTACATTCATTATATTAACTTGTAAATAATGCAAGTATAGCTTATAAAATTGCAATAGTATCTGTTTTTACCCTCAAAAAAGTAGTTAAAAAGGGGACCATTTCAATGAAATCACTAAGAGTCCATTTGCAATTTATCAGCCTTTATTATCTAAAATATAAAGTCCTATCTAATGGTAAAAATTTTACTCAGGAGGCAATTCAGGTAATAGTATCTGTTTCTCGTCTGCTTTGCTGAAAAATGCGTCTATAAACCTACAAATACCTATTCAAGGGAGAATGAACAAAAACAGATAAATAAAAGATAAACTCAATAATTCTATCTAGATAAAAATTAATAGAGATATTCTTATTGTGGCAGTGCAAAAGCGAATGGTTTCTCCGAAAAATGGGATAATCAATGGTTGAAAAATCAAAACAAATTTTTTGGTAAAAATTATTTTTATCCAGTAACCATGCATTTATTTTCTTAACCTTTGGGAGAACACTTCATGGGAAAGTGTATTGCCATTACATACGTTACAGTGTCCCAGAACCTATTAGTAATTGGCTTATCAAGTTCATTATTAGTTCATATATAAATACTAAAGTGATATTTTGATCATTCTGTATATCATAGTCTTAGATTTACTTAACACATTAATAACTTCTTATAATAAAAAATATATTTTTATTAATTTATAATTTGCGTGTTTTATTAACGTGTATAATAACTACAATTCTAGTTTCTAAGTAATATTATAACACTCTTAAAGTTACCTACCTATTATTTGTTATATCCTTGGCCAGTAATTTACGAGGTAAGCATATATAGACGATAATTAAGTAGTTTTTATAGTATTTCTGAATATTTATCTGCAATATAAATTTTAGTTCTAGAAACATACTGTAAATTATGATATACTTCACCTATTAACAGTGTTAAAATGTGTTACGATTTAATTAGTTCGAATAATACGTCATAATTATGCTATGGAAATTAAAATTTAACGAGTTAATATTTTGAAAACATTTTATTAAAAAATATTAAAAGTATAGTTTCAATTCTTCTAAAAAACTAGATTTATTTTAATCGATAGTTCCACTATGACTTGCTTACACGGTCACTTTTCTTAAATCTTCGAGATAGTTCTGCGAAGTTCATGGTAAATAAAAAGACTTTATACTGAATTGTCTTCAAGGCGCACGCTGGCATGGTTGTAAGAGATTTTGTCTGCAACACCGATATATTTTCTGCTTATTCGACGTGTTTCAAATTGCTACCACCTTGATACTTGGTAAATCTACGTAATCGGAAATTACATTTATTTCAAGTAACAAATGATCTTCTTATAGACGGGAATGTTAAGCCGATTTAAAAAAAAATAAAGTAATAACATTGTCACGGAAAATACTATATGACATGATTTCAACCCTGGATTGATGGCTCAAAAAGTTAAATTGCAATGTGTCATTTGATTAAATTGAATAATAGAATAAGATAATTTCACACAAGTAAAGCCACAACCTGCAAATATAGCATTTAAACATATTTGAAAAGGATATGAAAAAAGATTACATGAACTGTGTAATAGTAGAACAATTTTGTTATTCAAAAGTGAAATATATGGGCAGATTAGATGAATTGGTTTTTGGTTTGAGAAACGAGAGGTAAGTTAGGTACCGAATTGTGATATGTGGTTTTAACTGGTGTATTTCTTATATCTACCTATAGTTCAAAACTGGTTGTTTGGTTCACTTGGTTTGTAAATGATGAATGTAAGAACACAAGAAAGAGTGATGAATTGTGGCAAAATCAGTCATTAATAACTGTCATTTTGAGTATTGAATCTGTCAGTTGTTTGTTAACTATGTAGGTATATATAGACAAGAAATATACCTCCTTAATGCCTCCTGCCTGCCCCATACTATCAACCGATTCTCCTTTTATCGAATACACAGTTTAAATCCTATATTCTTAACAAACTACATCTGATAGATGGAGGCGAATCTTTCTTGACTACAGGATGAAAGACTTTCATTTTGAGAAAACATTGTTATTTCATGTATTTAAGTCCAAAGTATACTTTACCACTGTCTGAGGATGTTAATATGAAAATAATTGGTTCAAGAAGTGACCTTTATCTTTAATATATCCTGTAAGTACTTAATAAAATTTAATTTTTTAAATGTATCAGTTATTAAAAATGCACCTTCATGCATACTTCCTTCTAAAAATGCATACTTCCTTCTTATATACGAGCTAGAACTTTGGCCGCAGGCACAATCTTCATGTAACTAGTTTACACTTATTGAGTAAATTTATTTGTTAAGTTAATATATTTTTATAATCAAACTATATGTTCTTCTCAATAGTACTCATTGCTACTGGAATTGTGGAATAGGAAATTTCGAGTAATTACTTCTTACCGACATTGTTATAAAGAATTAATTAAGAAATAAACTCAGAAATTGGGCTCTGTTATTATTTACCAGAGCTTTTTTATTGTACTTTCCAATTATTTATCAACAAACAAACACTGAGAAAAAAATTTAACACTATCCCTATCAATTTAAGAATCATCCCAGTGGTACATTTAATCGAAGTAAACCAGTCAGTTAGTTTAGAACAAACATTTATTGATTGCAGTTTTATTATGATCCAAAGAAAAAGATAAAGGATCCGATGGTAAAAGATAGTGATAAAATAATAAAAATGGATGAAAAAATCAAAGTGGAAAACATCAGAACAGAATGACTATTTTGTTGTTTGACAGGCGATCATTAAAGTATAAAATGGATTTCTTTCTTCTCATGTTGTGCTTGCTTTGCTTGCCATATCATATAGAGATATTGGTTTGCCTTCATTGTGTTTAGTTGCTAACTCCAAAACAAACATTATATCCACACAGATTATTTCTTTCTCATCTTTGTAAATTGGTGTGGTTCTATCCATATTTATCCATCTATCTTTTTCTACACTTTTTTGGATTTGTTTGGTGTCTTTTACCGTACATATATGAAAAACTACCATTTGTCTCATAAAAATTTTAGACAATTTTATGAATTGTACATTTAAAGTTTTAAGAGAATCCTCTTACAAGCGGTTCTCGCGTCTTCAAGAGACGTCCTTTGAACTAAAAATAATGTAATACTGATCACCGTGTTTTTTAATAAACATAGGCTCAAAAGACAACCTGGGAAGCAATGCTTGAAAAATAAATTGGTTTAGGATTTATTGAGAGGCAGCGTGACAAAACGCCAATATTGCACTGTTCTTGTACAGTTCCGAAGGTACTGGAGCCTTAGCAAAAGTTAAGATTAAGTCAGGAAACCAATAGTAAATACGAATCAGAGGATTGTTTTAGAAAACTTAACCAAAATAGTACAATGTTCAATGCAAAGATGAACTGATATCCAACTAGAAGAAAGAAATGATGAATGAAATGAAATGTACCCTCTTCTTATACACGTTTTTTCCTTTTGCTCTAATAACCCTACCGTACAATTCAATTTTTGTGCCTTCATGCCCAATAACACTTTTACTTAGTATATCACTTCTACCTCTCATTTTGGTTGAATTAATTTAATATAAGCAGTCAGTCTCAAGTAATATTATGTTCTGCTATTTTCTCCTTGTTTCTTGCTTTTTCCAAGGATGTGATCTGAATCCAAATAAATTGTAAAGTTATGATAACAGGTAATCAACCTTATATAATTGCACTTTCGCAGTCACATAGTTGAGACAGTTACTCTTATTATATTCCAATGAGTCTGCATCTTCAAAGTGACAATACACTTTTCAGCTCAAATAAAATACTTAATTAGCACTAGCAATGAGTGGTATATTTTTGAATACCATACAGTAGCAATATATTTATACTCTTCAAAATCTTTCTTCTTGTTGTTGGTGATGATACGATGATCAATCATCTATGACATGTTGAAAACAAGTCATTTATTATCAGTTACTGACTGACTAAAATTGTAGAGACTGAGTGTGCTGTGAAATGAATGAATGGATATGAGAGTGAATGATATTACTTATTTGAGAGAGTATTATCATCATCAGTAAAATACCACACATCACCGAAATCATGTCAAATAATAATAAGAACATGTATTCTTCCATTATTTTAAAGTACCAACTGAACTAACTCAACTCTAACACTTACTTAATGTAAGCTAATGACCACCGCAGACAGTCAAACTATTTTAAGTTTATGATTCAAATCAATTTAAAGCAATCGAGAGTAGATTACTTGACTGGTTTGCAATCTGTGACATACATGTTATTCCCATAGTATTTATTGGAAAATTTCGATGAGAGTCTTTAATCCGACTTTAAATGTAAACTGAAGAATGTGCTATCTATAACTCATTTAACCTACTGCGACTCGAAATGCACTGTACCATATGGCTGAATCTATCTCCCCTTGAGTGATAGAAAACATTGACAATATATCACCATTTGTACTAGCCTGGGAGGGAACGCTTGCCCGGGATACTTTTATATGTTCGTTTTTTAAAACCCTTAGTAGGCTACTTTGTGTGTACCTATCGAATCAGAGTCAGTAGACGTAGACATATTCTATTTAAGTGTATATTTAAAGCCAATTGGGAGACAGAAATTTCTCTTACCACAGCGAAAATGCTACTAGGATCCTTGACTGTTATTTTAAAATTAAATAATACCGTCTACCGTAAATGTTCACGGATCAGGTTGTTTTGTATTTTCAAAGAATTATAAAAATGTAGGACATGTATAGAGGCTGTTTCGTTTGTTTGAAGTCATAGGAATTAAGTCGATCTTGAAATTTTCTGATCTCTTTACACTTCATACACTTCAAATTACGTTTTTTCACGTTGGCAGTCTATGGTATCATGCCAAGTCATAATAACGTATGCTATCTAGCTAAGTGCCAACCGAGGTAATTCAAGCGAAACGCATATTTGAAACAAATGGTATGTTTTTATAATATATTTTATATGACTACCGGAAAGAATCCATTGAATTTTAAAAAAATGATTAATGTTGACACGAAGTTTCTCAAATTTCATTTCACCTCTATGTACAAACTCGAAAATAAACTATTAATGTACACGATGTATTTATTTTATATCGTCCGATATAGCTTGATGCAATTAACTCATTCTGATCTATGCAAATCAGCATCTGCTCTACTCGCTAGTTAGTTGACACAAAAAATATAACATAAGAAATGGGTAATGTATATCGTTGCCTAAATATTATGAAAAGAAATAACTAATCCCGTGGCTAGTTTCGTGATTAACATATGATTTATGCTGTGTTTTCAATCAGAATCAGTTTGAAAATGTTATTTGATAATATACTGGAAATAGATTGAAGTAACGTTGAAACGTGTTCAAAAAATTTTATTCTGTCACATTTTTCAAGGATAATTGTTACAGTACCTACTGAGCCACGCTTCAGTTAAAATACTAGTGGTAAAGGTGATATGGAGCACCAGCAGTTGTTGAAGAAAGTGAAACAAATTGTGTGAGCCATATATTTGTTTGCTTTTGGGTGCATTATAAACTAAACGAAATAGCTGAATCACGAAATCTTTCTTCCTGAAGAAATAGCATGTTTCTATAGTTTTAAAGATGCCTAAGCATCAAATGAAAATTACAAAATTTTAAAACTGAAAATCACGTCGACAATGGGGTTTTTTCCCTGGCAACCACTCCAAACTGAACAGCTTTTGTTGAAACAGAGATAAATCGACATTTCTTATTTCATGCTTAGGGTCCTTCTTTTTCTGTCGATGATTAAATTCCCAATCAAAATTGAGTCATTTACTTAGGATCTATCATGACATACTAATAGATACACAGACTCGCAGATACACACGTTAAACTCTTAAGCTCAAATCTCTCTTTTGGCGTCGGAGATTAAAAACATTGCGTTTGCTTCATACCTTATATCCTTTTGGTTAATATATAGAGGATTTAAGATATACACACACGATTTTTTTGTTGATATGGCAGAAAGTTTTTATTTTTATTTATTTAATCATGAAATTTTCTGTGAGGTGAAGTTTAATTAAGACATCTTTTGTGGTTTTTAACATCTTAATAAAATTTATTTGAATTTTTTACGTTCGTTATAAAGGTTTTATCTGCTATTATAATCTTTTCGGAAATAATTGGCAGTACATTAATTAGTGAGTGTGGTATGAAATTGATATTTTCGTTATAAATAGTTTATTTATTACGGGAAGGTCAAACAGTAAGAAGGTACCTAAACTGTGGTAATACGAGATATTTGCGTGATACGTTTGATCTTTACAAACAATGATGGCGAATTCCATGTGTTTTTAAAGGTTATGGCATGTAACTGTTAAAAAAGCGTTTCCATTTTCGACAAAAAATCGAGAATCGAAGAATTGGCTTTCTAGATTAAGAGTGTCGCACAGAAATAAAATGTTGGCAAGATTTTAATTAATAAATTCTGATTTCGATATCTTGTATTTTTCTATTCAAGTTCTTGACATTCAATTGTTTTTTATTTTTATCGAAACAATAATAACTTGTACTCTAGAATATTGCATCTACAGTACTTCAAGTTAGCCTTAGTCTCCTTCATCTAGAATTGAAAACGTTGCAATGTTTTCCTAACAAAATCTTGGATATTGAAAATAAATGCTGATTTTTAAAGAAAACCATAAACAACAAAGCTACCTTATTTTGTTTTTTAGAAACCATTTTGTTTTTTGTTTCTTAGAAACAATAAGTGGTTGTTATTTTAAAATATATGGAAATCTATAAAGGAAAAGTAGAATAAAAATATTTTCAGAATTTATTTATAATACTTTATACAACCCTGTGTAATATCGAAAATGATACATTATCATCATATAGAATCAACTCCTCTCATACTATAGCCTGTCAAATCATTGCTAGCTCCAAATATTTGCCATGACAAGTAATAACACATTCTCATGCTCTGCTTTAGTTTGAAATGACTATAGTATAATATTTACAGGTGTCTATAAATTTCTCCTAACATTCAGAAATGGTGGCTTTAAAACAAATAGGTCGGGGATTACGAAGTGAGTGCAACCTTTATGTATAGTTTGGTTTTAAAATAGTTTATTGAATTTTGTCAACATGAGACTATGCTAAACCGTCAATTTTGATTCCAAATATTTGCTATTTGTTTTTCACCTCTTTCAGCTTTTTATTCTTTACCGTTGATAAATAGCGGTCTGATTCAATTTATGAATCAACTATAAAACCTTTTCTATTGGAATTTTTGCAATTTCTGCAGATCGTAGTTCAGACTCATTTTTCGGTTTAAATATCAGTTTATGAACCAATTCAATTATGATAAAATTATTTCATGACACTTATAATCAGGTAGCCCTTCGATTACTTTTGATTCTTCTTTTGGGTCAGAAATTTAGTACTGACAGGGAATATTGAAAACTCTTTTGTGGATATTCCATAAGAAAGAAGTTGTGTTATATTTTAGTGTACTTGCAACTATATCATTGTGAAATGTTTGACTTATTTATCCTTTTTGTGTGAAATCAATCCCAAATTGTCGATGGAATTTTTGTTCTTAGAAAGTCCCATCGGTCTATATTGTGATACCCGTGATACCCTGTATACATGCTTGTGCTTACTTGTGCAGAGTCATCTATCATCACACAGTTGAGGTTATTGATGAGCAAATCAGGAATGACAGTATAGATGTTCATCATCGTCATTCAAACATCAAGATAACTTCCTAATGCTTTTGCTAATCATAGAGAATGATAAATGACATCTCATTTATAATAACATTACTGAACGACCTACAACATTTTACTATACGTATATCATAATACTTCTTCTCATACTATTTGTATATACGAGGCATATTTTCATCTTTATCTGACACATAAATACATACATTCCTATATTATATTTAATAATTATTAATGCATTTAGTAGTTTATAATATCATTTATTTTTTATCCTTTATTATTATATATTATTATTTTATATAAACATATACTGGCTGTATAAGGATATCATGAAAATGTCATGATTACTTTGAGACTCTGTACTTAAAGCGCAATGGATTAAAAAGCTTGACAAGAAACGAAACTTTCTACTATGGGCGACCCAAAAAGTGTCAATTTCTTATACATAAAATAATAGAAAAAGCCCACTACCTGAGAATGTTTCACTGGCAGTTAAAAGTAACAACCAGACTAAAAATTAATTTTGATTTTAAAATCCTGGTGTGGATACCACACAACTTACTTTGTCCGCTTATAAAATTTTAAAAATTCAGAGATATACAAAATGGATATTCCTATTGAAATAAAAAAAAAAAAAAAAAAAAAAAAAAGAAAGTGGGCAGCTAGTTTTGAAAGAAAAAATTCCAAAATTATACGGTTAAATAACTAAGAAAATACGCTGTTGTAACGAGCTGAATTAAAAAGTAGAAAATACGCTGAATTTCTAAAAGTTAAAAAATAAGTATAGTGATTATGAAAAGTGAATTAATACCTAAAGTCATTATAAAATTCCTAAAAAAGCAGCTTTTTTCCGATAAAATGATTTTTTTCTTAACCAATAAATTTTTTTTTGTAGCATATAGAAAAATTTTTTGTACTTTTTAGTTAAGCCGCAAACTGAAAGACACTCGAATTTTGATAATGTTGATGACTAGAGTCTTCGAAAGCGGTTGAGGAAACTTACGGTATTGGACAACCCGTGCACATGCATTTGGCAACGCTTGTTAGGAACTTACGTTTATGGCTATTTGGAAAATCAATAATGATACCAAACAGTTAATAAGCAAGCTTTAATCTTAATGTAATGGCAGTGGTCTATGGAATGGATGGATCATGAAAAGAGTAACTTGTTTTTTATACGAGAGCTTATTCATACACTTGAACAGTATTGTTTTAAAATAATACGGTTTCCAAAATATCAATCCATTCAACGCTTACTAAAACCCAGCATAAGCCTGTTATCGTAGTTCTATTTTAAAGTACCTACATACCGATTTTCGAATGTTAAAATGGTTTTAAATTGGATGATATTATTTTCATAAACAATAGTCTTCTATGCTATCGATGCTTTCTTACGCTACACGCAGCAAAGTCACAATTGCTATTCACGGGTGCAATATACTTAATGTTCAGGGATATTTCTATAATATTTTTGTTAAAAAATTTATTTATTTTTATAATTATTATGTTAATTCCGTTTAAAAATCAATGCATTCAAAGGAACTTTTCTATGTCGAATCTAGGTTTAAAAGCTTACCTTAGGGCTCTTTATTACTCTCTTACGGCTCTTTACTGATGTTAATGATATTAATATGTTAATGAAGTTGGAAAAATTAATTAGAAAAGTGGCTAATAAATGATATATTTGAAATTGGTTACTTAATGGCTAGATATCTTTACTTTCGGTTGGCTGTTACTTGACTGGCAAAATTTTATTGCCAATGTCAAATTTAGATTAGTACAGCAATAATCGCAATATATTATTAGTTTTATGTCCCATGTATTCAGAATAAAACCTTGAATTGAAAATATTACATAAATAATTTTTTTAATTGTCAAACAAAAATTACAGTTTTAGCATGTAGATAAAAAATATTAATATGAATAAAAATACCGAAAATTTAATTAATTCTGTCATTAATTTAAAAATTCTAATAACTACATTTCAAAAAATGGAAACGACAGAAAGAAACAAATACACAAATGAGATGAATTTGTTTGGTACCTTTTCAAATCTAATAAAATTTATATTATAATATTTTACACGTCATTAAAAACAAAATAATCTGTCAAAATATCAACATGCATTATTATCACGACACATGAATAGGATTGGCATGACATGGCGGGTGAGTTCTATGCTATACTGTGCTATACTTGTTTGTCTCACTTTGTGAATATTGAACTAGTACATGTTAATATACAAGATGAGTCAGATTAATTCGCCATAAATGGACACTCTCTTTTAGGAAAACGCGTGTAGGAGCTAGGCAATGTTAATACGCGTTCTACAAGAGTGAATGCAAGCCCAGTAAACAGGAAATCTTTTCACTAATAGTTGTTTAAAACAACAGGTTTTAGTGAGGTTCGAACTATGATAATCTGTAGCGAGTCTCCAGCTGTCAAACTTTGGAGGTTGTATTAATCATTTTTAATCCCCAATCATTAATAACCAAAAAAGAGTTGTTATAAGTTTGCCGCTGTGTGTGTCTGTCTGGTCTGTCTGTAGCATTGTAGCGCCTAAACAGATGAACCGATTTGGATTTTTTTTGTTTCGTTTGAAAGGTAATTTAATGGGGAATGTTCTTATCTATGTTTTAAGTGCGAGTTTAGGGTTCTATACCCGGAACAACTAAAAAATAGGCGATGATCCTCAAAATCGGTTTAGTTTGGATAAGGGTCTAAGGAAAAAGGTAATTTAATGGAGAGTGTTTTATGAAATTTCAAGTGCAAGTTTAAAGTTCCTTCCTTACCCGTACAATTCGTACCCGTACAAGTTGCTTAGCAAAATGCATTGTCTAGGAGAATGATCGTAACATATTTTTGACACGAAATACAGGACTTGAGTAAAATGGAATTGAACACACGTACACGGTCATGCTGTATATAAAATTTAACTAAAATTGTAATATTTTAGCTTACAAATATGCTTATATCTCGAGAACGAGAAGTCGTACGACTATAAAACGCGCATCAAATTGAAGAGAAAAAAACAGGAGCAGAAAAAATAATACAAATTTGCATAAAAGGGGTATAACATGTGGGTGCGGTGCATTAGGGCAATCATTGAACTTTCTTGCATGACAAAATTTTGGGTCTCTAACGAGCGCATCTTCATCTCATTTTTTTACCATTTAACTGATACCTGTATCGAAAGGACCAATGATAACACCGTTAAACGCCTGCAAATATTGTGTATTTTTACATTATGTATGACATAAATCACAACGAGATGTGGCCACAATAAGACGAAGCCACGTGCAACATGTAAGGTATACGACAATGAATTTTTTTTTCTATCAATTTTGGTTGCTTTGCTACCTCCTCTTTCGTTGACTTCATTTGGTCACTGATTACGGGTATTAAGTCGCAAAAATTGCCCTTCTGCAGAAAAACATGATATTGACTGTTTTAGCTTTTTTTGCAAAACCTTTGAAGCTTTTCAGGCTTGATGATTTAACCATCGAAAATGTTTGGAATCTTTATTTTCGTCAGATATATTTAAACGATATAATTATGTTAAAATGGTTTTATTTTCTGAAAATTAAGATTTTTCCGAGGCATTCTGTATAACATTAAGCTTGTTGCCTACTTGTGTTTTAGTTAGTTCATGTACATATTCTGTGTGCATGTATGTATGTATGTTGTTATGTATGTTTTTTAGGAGAATGGTGGAACCTCACATCGCATCGTATCAAAATAGAGTCTCACTCAACATTTATGTCGAGGATATGAGAGAAGAACAGGCAAACTGTACATGTGGCATGACAGCAAGTGATTTGTTGCCATGTTGTAATTCATTTTATTTTTTACATTTACTTCGTCATTTAAACAGAATTATACCTAAATGTTGAAGAAAAATAGAAACAATAGTAGAAGAAAGGAACCGTCGTCTCCCATTTGGAGGTTTGATATAGATAAGTTTGTTTGTAAAAATGAGATTTCAACCTTGACTCTCGTTTAGAATTAATGCAAATCGAATTTTCGATTTTTGTGTTTTCAATTTTCATTTTTCGATAATTTTCTTTCGCTTGTCGTTTATCTTAAAAGAAAGTCACTGATAACAGAGTATACAGAATCAAATAACAGAAAGTTTGTAACTATCGAAAAGGTAAAAATATTATCGAAATATTTAAAAATTACCCTTCAAGCCTTACAAAAACAAAAATTGAAATCGACTGTATTTCCATAAATCGACACTCAAGACGTGCTAAAACATCTTTTTTCTTTATAACAAATTTTACTTTTCTAAAGAAAATGATAAATCCAAATTTTAAAGCATTCTCATTCTGCTCAAACTTGGAAATTTTTCTACCACTTTGGGCGGATGGTAGAAACGATGATAAGTAATACCCTAATTTATAGAGATTTTGAAAGCGTAAAAGGGTTGCAAAATGTTTTTTGCAATAAATCCAACAAGAGCTTGTTAATTTCCATTTGAACTAAATAGTATTATTTTTGGGATATTTATTTATGGGAGCTGAGATACAGTTCTTTTTTTAAAAAATTGGGATTTTTAAGGTTGTCCGAATTTTATTCCAGTGCAAAACCGAATATTATTTTTAACCCCCGAACCAAAAGAGAGGTGTTATAAATTTATGGAGGGTTTTTAAATTTTGTAAATTTCACTTCTTTGTACATTATAATATTATAATATCCTACTTACAACAAGTATGTAATAAAAGTTGCCTGTAAGAAAATAACTTACAACTTTGCAGGAATAAGTGCCCAGAATATAGTAGAACAAAATTTTTTTAAATGACGTACTCACGTAATTATTTTAGAATGAGAATAGAATATGTCAAGTGTATTATAAAATATAACATACATACTACATACACTATTCGTATGAATTGTAAAATTATAGTGGTCAGACAGATAGACAAGGCGTCGAGACGTTGATTGATGTTAGCGCACAAGTTGGTTGCACATGCATTCACATAAACCATTACTAAACTAATCATTCATCGTTTCATATTTATATGTGTACGTATTAAATGTGTCCAACATCCATCCATCCATCTATCGTCACTATATTTTATGTTGTCCTTTTCTAATTTTAATACACGTGTTTATTATGCATGTTTATTTATTTTGAATTTGCCTCTGAACACTTAAGATTTGTCAGTACGACCACTAAATTTATAGTAAAACCAAAATATTTTTTCCCAACCGTGTTTAAGGGTAAAAATGAACCCATATAATAATACAGGGAGGACCATTTTAATCTATGAGGGTTAGTAGCTCGTTTTATAGTTAATCAATCAAAAAATTACTTAAACAAAAGTTCCAGAGTTTCATGGGGAGATTATGTTCCGACATCAAATTGGACCTAGTTCTTCGGATTTCTTAAATCGTCAATTTAGATCCCAAACGGTGAGAGATACAATAATACTTTAAACTAGAAAGATCCTCATAAAAAACTAACATCTTTTATTCAAAAAATTATTTCAAAAATCGTTAGCTTTCAAAAGCGACTTAAAAATATGTCATTATTCCATTTAATCAAAAGAAAATACGCTAGCCTTAGAATAATGTGTTAGATAAAAGTTATTAAGAACAGTAAAGATAATTTATATTAATAACAGTTTAACCCAGGTAAATTTTCAAGGTCATTTGAAGATCAAGGACAAATGACCTTGAAATTAATACTGCAAGGTCAAAGTCATGGACACAGGCGAATGTCCTTTATTACCTTTGACAACTTTTGACTAAAGCATTTGTATGTAGCTATCGTGTTATCTTTCGATTAAATGGAATAATGACGAATAATTTCGGTTTAATGGAATATTTTTTAGTCGCATTTAAAACTTGATTTAATATGTCTTACTATCTAGGATCTAAATTCGTTATTAATGCAACCTGGAGAACTAGGTCCAATCTAATGCCCTCATCAAACTCAAGTTATTACTTAATAATTACAAGTTTTTTGCACTTTAATTGAAATAAATTTCTAAGAATCCATTTTATTGAAAATTTAATCTATTTTCTTACCGTGGCAGAAAGGTCTGTCACACCGATTTTTGATATAGAAAGCCAATAAAATTTTACCCTCATCGTGGAATTACTTTTTAATTTGTTTGTTTTTAGGTCTAATTTCGAAATATTTCGGTGGGACAGCTCAAAGTTGACCAAAATATCTGTCACGCCAGTAAAAAATAAAATAATCCTGGCAAAAAATATTTCTGCCATGATAAACCCAGGCACACCTTGTCCATATTGTATCTATCGTTAAATAGTATTGATTGGTATGCGAAATTTCGAAATCCGTGTAAATGCAGTTTTACCCTCACGGGCTTCAGGGCTAACACTGTATGTTCCTAACATAATTTGCGCCTTCACAAGTATACGGTAATGTTTACTAAAAAACAAAAGTTTTTTTATTTTATAAGGAACGTTTAAACTTTTGTTCTACCTCTAACGGTTTACAAGATGTTTGTTTTTGAGCTATCGTTTTGATAGACGGACAGACAGATAGACAAACAGACAACCAGTAATGGACTAATTAGGTGATTTTATGAATATACACTATACCAAAATTTTGTTCTTGGCATCAATTGTTCGTAGTAAAAATTACGATGTTACTGTTATATTTTTACATACATAAAATTTTTTCCCCTGTGGTGATTGGGGTTAACAATACGGTGAACGATGTAAAGTCGATGCAAGGAAGTCACTTAAATTTAAAATTAGTCACATAGTATCGAAAGGTTTAAACATTTGATAAATTGTCAAGTGTCAAATAATTAATTTCAAAAAACGATAATATCGATAGTTCATGTTTTATTATCACTGAAGATTATTTCTTTGAATTCAAATTATTTCTCACACAAAAAGTTTACTTGATCGATCAACAGAGAGTCATTGTCCGAATTATGTGCGTTTTATCAAACAATGAGCATAAATAGATTTCAAATAGAAAATTACAAAAATAAAAAGTAAAGTGTCGCGTTATACGTCATCCATCACACATTACTTTATTTGTTTTTTATTTTTTTATAAAACGTGTGAGAACATTACAGATCACATAAACAGTCGATTCTTACTAGAATTGAGTATGCAAAAACCGGCGAGCATTTTTTCTGCGCACCAACATTAACGAGATAATTGCTTTCGACAATTATCGTTTGTAGTTCTAAAATTTCTTTATTAATAATATTAGTCAAATTGAAATTTTATGATAAACAAAATAGTAATCTTACAAAAATAGTTTCTCGAACATTAATTAATATTTACGGAGATATTCACGTTCAAAGCTCGAAAATACAAAATTTAAAAATTTCAACAGAACTGCTTATGGATTACTGTTTTTAAACTAATAAAAAACATCTTAACCTTTATTTACCATTCAATAAAAGTACTGATTCGATAAATCTCAAAAATCTCAAGCTGTTTATTTGCCAGTAAATAGAAAATCAACTTAATTCAATAAAAACTGCCTCGAATGTGTCTTTTTGTATTTCGTCTTTCATTTTTCAACGATATATTTTTTCTTGCTGCTTATGTTAAAAGAAAGTCCGCACACTATTCGTCGAAACAAATGACAGAAAGTCTGGAAGTCGACATGGTTAAAATATCGTTTCAAAAAATCGTAAAACTCTATTCCGTTTTTAAATCCCTTTGATAACTACTTGTCAGCTTCTTGTTATTTGTTCTTGGGTAATCAAAAGTTTGTATTTCATAATTTTAAGTATCATAAGTAGTGCTCAAATTTATAAAAAAATTTTGTGAAATTGTATATGCTTCGGTAAACGAGGCTTAAACCTCTAAATTTTGGTTACCTTCTAGATCAAAAGTTATATGGTACCTAGTAGTTTTGCCTAAGGGGTGGTAAGAACCCCTTCTAGGGAATGGGAAAATATATATTGAAAAAGGGAAATCGATAGGGTGAATTCTGAGCATAAAGTGTCATTTAAGTATATTTCGAAAAGTCAAAACTTTCCGAGTTATTAGGGATTTAAATTCGGAGTATTTAACGTTAAATAACTGAAAAATTGGAGTATTAAACGTTAAATAACTGAAACACTTTTTAGACACAAGATTCCAATAACGGTGAAGTGATTCTGATGGATTCCGATGGATGAACTGGTCTCTTGGCTAGCATTGCGACACTGGTCAGAAATTTTTTGATTAAAATTTGTGATTCTGGTCAAAATTTCTAATAGGGTGCGGCTAGCGTCACTGACAAGAGGTTTAAGTTTTTGTAAACTTTAATGTACCACTTTTCTATATGCCAACTTTTATGGTATTCAAAAACGGTAGCTCTTGGATACAATCCTAAAGCATGAAGTCCATTTCCCGGTTGTGCATACTCAACCCTATATGCTCTCTAGTACTTGTGTGTGCATTGTGTGTATTTGTGCGTGTGTGTGACCCCTCTATTCTGATAGTCTCTTGTTGTTATTTAGTTACGATATACGTGACTTTATTGACAGGTTTAGTATTATCGTTATTGATTACAATGTAAAATGTAATTGAAGTTTTACTTCAGAAGGGGCAGAATTTAAAGCCTTACTCACATGTTTCTCATAATACCTTGACTAGTTATATAAATAAATACGGTAAATGTTATACATTAAATGACAAACCAATTGAGTTACTACACGAGTGAATAACAGCAAACAAATATTACGATGAATATACCACAAAGAATTTATATAGGCTGATTATTGTAATTCTCAGTGTGTACTTCAGAGTGACTCTCGATAGTTATATCCACGAGTGACTCACGGAGGTATTTTAGAAGGAGACGCTGTTGCATTCAACAAGCTCCACATAAATCGGTATCACCTACTTGACAAATGTGTCTTACCAATATGGCGGTTGGTTATGACCAGTGTTGCCAACTTAGTAGTTTTACCACTAAAACTAGTGGTTTTTTTCTACTATTTTTCTACCTTTAGTGGGAAAATAATTTAAATCATTTAATATTTTAATATCATTTCTGGCAATATTATTGCTCTCTACTTGTTTTTTAGTGGTTTTCTATCGCCTGTTTAGTGGGACTTAGAGTTGAAAGTTGGCAACACTGGTTATGACATGACCAGACTAACTATAATTCATAAATCAAAATGAACTTTTTTAAAAATGAACAATTTTTTCAATGAAGTACTCTTTTTGGGTGAAAATACAATGCTGTTTTCGAAAAAATGTTTCAAACAATAGTTTTTTTTTTCACTTGTTTTAAACGTACATTTCACTTATTTATAAAAATAATACAAGCACTGCCTATATTAGTGTGATCAAATAAAAAAAAAATTGAATTAAGTAGATAATTATGATACAAATTGAAGAAACTAAAATCTAACATTTTTTGATGGTCGGAAAGGGTCCAAAAAAAATGGTAAAGTGGCCTAAACCGGTCTTTCGCGTCAGACACCGTCGGATTGAGTTAAAAATAAAAAAGCTTTAATAAGCTTAGGCGCCGTTAAAAAGACGAAAAAAATGAGCTGCGAATGAACCCGATTGGCCCATCGATGTCCCCACAAATTGCAAAAAATCATCGGTTTTGCTGGAAATTTCAAAAATTCATAACTTTTAAAGATTAAAAGCTGAGATTTAAATACATTGTTTAATTGGGCTTTTGTGCCCATGAAGTATCACACACAATTTCAGCAAGATCAAATGTATACTTTTTGCAAACCGCAGCTGAATGCAAAAAAAGGACTTTTGTAAAATGGCTCTAAAAAAGTTGTGGTGCGGTAACGCGCTATTTTTCGTACGTCATCGTATGCTACAATAGTTAAAGAAATACCTACCAAAGTTCCAACCTCTTATCTTTAGTAAAAGTTACCAAAATAATTATTTTAAATTACTATTATCCGCTTAGGGTAGCGGATGGGCTATGCAAGAAGGAGGTGCACTCAGCCTCTGAAATTGAGGAGCTGATAGATGAAATTATCAGCGGATAGATGTTAAAATACATATTTGGTATCACAATGGGCTCTATAGCCTAAGTGTGTCCTTCGTGGACAGCCAGTATAATCTAACCTAATTTCATATAATTTTATTGTAATTTTAAATCGTAAAGAGGTCCTAGAGAATATTTCCTTATCTAATTATGTATGCTAGTTGTATAAAACGGTGGACTTAAGACTAGTTGTATAAAACTGTATATGTTTATAGTTAATCTGACTTGGACTCTTAGCGCATGTCATTTGAATGTATAAGAAATTTAAAGCCCGATTTCTCCGTTACTAGTATGCATTAATTATTCACTGACGCTTTCAGTTTAAAAAACCACATAATATGACTTAGCATGTTTTTTTTTTTCTGTACTATTCATATAATAACTTTTAAACCATTAAGTACTAATTAATGGTATATATATTGTGTATAAATTTTTTCATTTACAACCCTCTAAAATTATTAATATTAGATACATGTGCGGCGTATAAAAGAGGGATGAAAATATACATTTTTAACAGAATAATAATAATAATAATATATTATCCAACTTGAGCATAGTTGCTTTGAGATTACTGCAAAAGCACGTATTTCTTTTTTGTTTTAAATGAAAAGTGCTAGAGTACAGATTAAAATATTAAATCTCGTTTTTATCAGTTTTTATACACTCATTCACATATTATACATAAGGGATGTAACATACCCTTCATAGTTAACGATTATCATATCAGACACGGTATAGAGACAGAGCATATGTGTGTCATATCATAAAATCAGACATTTTGGATAAATATTTTAAGTAAATATGTCTGTTGAATCAAGGTTTTTTCACGAACTGACTGTGAAATATTATTTTTTTCATTAGATTTATGATGTGACAGTTTTAATTATGAAGTTATTCCGTTGATCTCAGGCGAGAAGACCAATACACTAGACCTTTCCTGTTGATTTTACTTCTTTCATGTGCAAGTAGCCCCCTCATACACTCTTTGGAAGCATTCACCACCTCACTCTTGGCTTACTTCGCAAGTATCATTGCTATAACTGACATCAAAATAGAAAGAGCCGCTGCGGTAGCTCTGTGTGTGTTATAACAAAACTCTAGAACATATTGTATACAAACCACAATACATCATTCACAGTTTATTGTTTTTTAATCGTACATTGATTTTAACAATTTATCTTAAAAACAAATATATAAACAATTACATATAAATTAAATAGAGCGCTTGTAGACTCATCAGAACAAACCACAATAGCTACTGAACCTTTTGTTCCAATGCCAAAAAAACTAAAAAACCTCATTTATTTGCAAATACTGGTTTCAAATATAAACTTTGAGCTTTTACCCCATCTCCAAAATTCCTTAAATGCCATGAAGAAGCTTAAGAATAAAATTACTAGCTACGTCTAAATTTTTAACTGGGTAATAATTTTACTGAGATTATAATGATTATATTTATGCAAGCCGACTGCTCTATGGTATTGTAAAATATTTTTAATGATGTTCTCGCCACTTAAGAATTGATTCTTAGTTTATTTTAGTGCTGAAAAAATTGGAATAAATTATGTTAATAATTTCTTAAGGTGGCATATATAGTATTATAAAGTCGTATTGGATAGTGGTTGATACTACTACTTGCTTCAAAATGGTACAACTGTAACTAAGATCGATGGACATAATTCAAACAAGGAAAATAATTCAAACAAGAGACAAAAAATAATCTATGATATTTGCAAATTTTATTATAAATTCATATTAATCAATTACTTCAAATTGCTTGTTATTTTAAAAACAAAAAAGCATTCTTAATTAATTACTTCTTATTTTAAAAATAAAAAACCATTCCTTCTCAACATGACTCAATCTTGCATAACTCAATGTGACGAAAGTCGATACATTTTTAGAGAAAGAGATAATTTTCGTCATGTGTTATTTGTTCTTTGTCAATATCACCATCGTTACTCAGCCGTCGTTTTTGTTTTAAAGCAACAATGTCAGCTTTATATTTTTGTGGTATATATTTGAAAAGTTACAGTTTACGTTATATGGCACTACAATGTAAAAAGTTGTTTGTGGATGTCACTATGTCAGTATCGGTTTGAACACCATACTGATTTGACCATTGAAGGAATAGTATCATTAACACAGTTATGGAGCTGCCCTAGCTATTAACTACATAAACCAGCTTGACAAAAAAGCACAAGATTTCGTTGTGAGAACTTATTAAAGACTATGCCAGGATAGAGAGAAGTGGACGAAAGTTTTGGAGCAAAGCAAGGCTCTGTATAAATTGTAACGCTAAAATGATGTTGCTATTTGTTCCTGTGTATTAAACTTATTCAGATTATTGACGTTAGTGTTGACTTTATATAACTATTTCTTATGCTTTTTTACGTTGCTGAATTAGTTTTGAATATGGACTACGCGCATACATGTCGACAACTTTTGAAACGAAAATTCCTTTAAAAAAAATGTTTAGAGATATCAAATCGGTTTTGGGATATCTGCTTGCAAAAATGAAATACATTACTGAAACTTTTAAATCTCAGTATGTCACAATTTGTACGTAAAGGTAAAAAAAATCAAAGCATATCTATTCAAAGAAATTTCAGACAATGATAGGCACTGTATCAATGATTTACTAAATATTACTTTTGACAGCCTAAATAGACCACGACTAAACACAATAGATCTTACAAATTCCTTTTGAAATTATCTCATAATTAATCTGTATGTCAATGATATTGGTAACAATAATAAGAGGAACAAGGATATCAAAATCAGATAAATTAATGGTTGATTCATTAGTAAACTAATTACATAATTTACTGTTTAGTCATGTTAGCAATATGTATTACATGACTATCTTACAAGCGGTATGTTATGTCTGTCATCGTTTTGAATCGTCAGGCTACATGAGATGGTATTAAAAGCTATGGTTGTTTACACGGTACTGCAAACAGTTATTTAATTTACATTTTCTTCTCATTTCTAGACATATATATGATAAAATGTTAATCAAATGGTTCACAAAGATGTGTGTTATATATTATACATTGTACACATTATCGTCCAAAATCACCTTAACACGTGGTTCCATGTAAAGTTATAGTAAAATTATAACAGCGGAATCAAGGAATGGAACCGAATGTTTGGTATTATGATGTTCAACTAATAATATTGTAGTATTCCGGACACGAACATTCTGGACTAACCCATCAACCCTACCAACAACTAGAAAGACTTAATAACGTCTTGCTTTAAACCAATAAGAAGAACGAACTTGGCTATTGATTGGAAATTTAGGCTCTCTTTTTTTATATTAAGTATTCTGAGGTAACTCAGAAAAAAAAACACAGCATCCATCTGCCAATTGATTCGAAAGTTACATCTCTTTGACAGTTGGTAGAACTGTTTATGATTTTAGAATGAGAGAGACAAGGGAACCCAGGCCGTGCTTGAATCTCACGAATTAAATCCTTACTATCTAGCAAAAGCTATGTTATTAAGTGAAAAATCGACTTATGTAAATTTTTATGTTCGACTAAAGAAACTGCCAAGAGTAGTGCAATGATATTAATTATTAGAATAAACGCGAGTCAGTTATTAGCGTTTAAATTAGATATCGTGTAAATATACACTTCGTGATATTAAATTATAATGTCTATATGTTATCTGTAAACCACTATTGGAGCTACTAGCTCTAGCATTCATGACTGTCACTCAAGTCAATTGTCTATGTATATGTATATGTATAATGTATATGTATATGTATATGTGTGTGTGTGTGTGTGTGTGTGTTTGTATGTGTGTGTATACGTATTATGTTCATTGAATTATGTAATATCTTAGATTACATGTTCAATATAAAAGAGATATTTATCTCTTGTAAGACGTAAATAATTGATTTTCTATTGAGATGGATATGTATGATATCATAGATCTTAAAATATAATATTAGTTCGCTCACACTTATTTCAATACTTATGGGCTGCCTATAAAACTCGCAGCGTGATGAGGGAGGAAATAGGAGTAAAATTTGCAAAATACGAACAAGCGGTGACCAAAATTAAATTGATTTTAACGATCTGAGAAAGTCACGTTACCTTGAAGCTCCCTTTATACCATTCCTTCTCCTTAAGTAATGACCCTCTGTACTCCAATTGGCATGAAATAGTTTACGAATATTCCCTTATTTTATGCTAGAACTGAAACTACATCCATTTAAAAATAATAGATTGTTTCAAACAAGAACACTAAAAAAATTTGCAAGCATTTCTAGAAATTAGTATCGATTTGTAATGTTTTGAATTTTTCTAGATATTGTTTACTGTGATTCTAAAAAATATCCTGACGATTTTGGGAAGCTAAATATCCATAAAGGCTGTCCTGTATAACCCGTCAGCACTCTATTCAATCGTTCGATAATCTGCAGTCTCATGATGAGAGATTTACTCATGCGTTCTGCACATGAATTTGAATAAGTGAATGATTTTAGAATAAATTAATTCTTTGCATATTAAAAAAGATGATTTAATTCAGAAAATAAATATACTTATACCTTATGTACCAGTAAGAATGCTTTCAATTAAAATTTTAATAAAAAAACATAAAAAAGTTACTTAATACAGCGTCATCTACCTTTATTAAACTTAAAATTAATCAATAATTATTAATTACAATCACAATTTTTACATTAAAATTATTACACACTTAAATATTATGGCATTGCAATATTTTTTACAAATACATTTCAACGACTTATACCGCGCAAAGACGAATATCCGCAAACTAACGAAAGAACACGAAAACTAACCGAATACTGACGAATACTAACTTTATACTGATCTATACCCTTTATGTGGGACACCCAGTATAACTCTGAATTTACAACCTGCTGCTGAGAAGAGTGAATCTTTTGAAGAAAAACTGAAGAAAATTTTTTGAGTTAATATTACGTTTGTGAGTTAATATTACGTTTTTTTTTACTTTTTTCAGTTAATTATTGATACAATAATTTTGGTACTTTTACATTTACTTTTGTAGTAACTTGAGTATTAATTTTTGGGCCCATTCTGTATAACACTTCCACATACAGAGGCTTAAATCGTACGACAAGCGACTGATTTGGGTGCATCATTTACTCGTTTTTGTATTTGGAGACTGTTAAATAAACTTATTACATTAATTAATAAATAAAATAAATTAATAACTAACTTAATTAAGGACCATTAAATAAATTGAGGGGAAATTTGGATTATTCAACAAGTCCATTCACAGTTTTCTTACAAGTCCATTCACAGGATTCACTTAATAAATGTGACTGAGTGGAGAAAATTGAGACTATTTCGAAAAATAGAAAGCTCATTTTCGATATACTAGCCACGTGAAATTGTTGATACTTTTCCATTTTTGCTTTGTCAAAATAAGAACAGATATACTTTGCAGCCTCCTACTACGCAGAATCTTCCAACCCAAAAATATCAATTAAAAATTTCATACGAAAAAGAAGATTTCAAACATAGTTTTATCATTAATTATCATTTATGTATCATAGGAAAAACTGTATGACATTGAAAGAGGGGAATATTTTTTGTTCGACTCTCTGAATATTCGTCGCGTTTATTACATTGTCCCTGATTGGTAAATAGTTTTGTATGAATTGTAATTTATTCCTTAGGGCTATGTAGAGTAATTATGTATGACATATATGTATACATTGCACACTATATTACAACTAAACAGCCGCAGAGATTTGTTTTATTAAAGGGGGAATATTATAAACACAGGAATACACAACAACTAAACTATATACGTAATACGAACATGTATATAGATGAAAGCGTATGTAATTCATCACTTGTGGCTGTCCACAATAAAACATCCTACAGGGTTGTCGTAGACAAGCCACAATACAAATTTAATATAATAGACTTTGAAGAATTTGTGTGTATGGTGTTTTAATAAAGATATCTTTGTATAGGATTTAATTGAAAACTATGTATGAAATCATTTTAAGGGTAATCGTTTAATAAATTTGCCTTTATTTTATTTCACATATATGTTATTACTAGGGTACGACCGAAAGTGGAATTTCTACCGAAACCAAAACCGAATCTTTGGAATCTGTCTCAGTTTCGGCCGAAACCGAAACCGAAACTTTTTTATACATGTTAAAAATTGATTGTTTACTGAAATTTGGCTTATTTTTTACACTTATACAAACAGTTAACACGTGTTAAATCAAATAAAAAACAATAATTGAAGTATCTGAAAAATCAATAAATAATTCTTTTAAATACAGTTTGAATTAAATGAATTTTGTTTACATATTGTGTTTTCTCAGAGTTAAAATCAACAAACAAGTATCTGAAGATCACACACAATTCAATCATAAGCAGTTGTTTCTATGTTTTGGTGTTTAAAATTAATAAAACCAAATCCAAGAACGCACACACAACACAACACATAAAGTCACAACAAAATTACACCGGACTGGCCGGCAAGCTCAGCAAACACAAACTCACTCAAAGTTAGCCGAACGACGCGCTATAATTCACGAACGCAGAGTTTCGGGGTGGCTGCAAGTTCGGCAGATTTTCTGCCGAAACTAAATTTTTTTGCTGAAACCGAACCTTCGGGCGGACACTAGTTATTACTTATTGGTTTCCTGGCTCAATTAATAAAACAGTTATACATCTCTGAAAATTAAGCCTTAAACTGATATTAGCAATGAATGAACATAAGTATACGTAGTTAATGTGTATTTCAGTTATTTTTCAAAGATAACATAATTTGCTAAGAGTAACTCATTATTGTTTCAAGTAAAAATCGCCATAGTGCTACCAAATGTTATTACGGTTAAAGCCGCGTACTGTTTTTTCTTCATTGATTCAAAAATAGCAACGGAAAAATAAACAAATTGATAATTAGTCACTTAAAATATGAGTCGTAGTTCAAAATATAACTTCAACGATATAAGGCGAATAAGGCGAAAAGAGTTCAGTTTAGTTTTGTATCCCGCAATATACAAAGGTGTTTGCTGCCACAGCTCCTCTTTCTGGCGCTCACATTTTTCCAATAAACTGCTGCTATGAACTATTTCATGAAATGATACGAAGTAATCTCGAAAGGCATCTATCCAAATCTGTCTGCAATCATATGTTTGTTTACAATACGAAATGTTTTATTAATAAGATATATGAATGTGTGACAGGATAATTCAAAATTGTTTATAACAATAAAGAGTAAATTTCCAATTTTGAGAAATTAAAATCATTGCACGCACAACTCATGAATGTACAGTTAGCAAGTATTGGTACACGTCCCATCGACATTTACTACAACTAACATATTGTTAAAAATTTCGAGAGCAATTTTATATTTTCTTTTAGCAATGTTAATATTTTAATACAAATGTGATAAGTTTACTTGTGTTTTAAAATATCGAATCATTTTATTGGCTTCTTTCAAGGAACATAGTAATATTATTATAGTAGGTATTAGAGTTTTCTTAGGTCGATGTAGTCAACTTATAGAAGACAAACTAATATGCATTTTTAAATACAAAATAAATATTATTTTAAGTACATATAAAACTATATAAGAGACATCATAAATATAGTTTTAAGGCAATATCATATTTTGCAATGGGAGTAGGAGAGGGAGTCAATAGTAAAGGGTGTGGGATACTAGCTTTATTATTACAGTTATGTGTAAGAGTAGACTTAGGTTATGTATGTTTTGTCTGTTTCTCAGTGAAACTATTAAAATAACAATAGTATGGAAAGAAATGCATATTATGGTGAAATATGTTATTGTATTATGGCGCTGTTATTCTCGTTTTTCATATGTTTATTACTACTTGAAGATATTATTCCAATTTTATTCTATTTTGAATTTCTATCTTTGAAAACATAGACTTCTTTGTAAAAGAATTGGTCAACTATGAGAACCTGATATGAGAATAAATGAAGACCAAGAAAATGACATAATGGTCTTGCTCAACGAGTCTTGTTCTTCGTGTATAAAATGAGCCTCGTTCTAAATTTATTTATTTGACTTAAGGTAGTACTATCGGTAATAGACTTTGCATTCAGAATTTAATGAAACTAGGCATAGTTGTCCATTATTATCATAATTAGCCAGTTAAATTTTTAGGGCCTTCAGAGAACTGAAAAAAAGAAATTTTAAAGATATTTTAACCTTGATCTTTTTTGGAAATCACAGATTTTATTTTATTTCACAAAACTGGACGTTCAGATTTTCAGTTCTCTGAAGGCCCCCAAAAATTTAACTGGTTAATTATGATATAATAATGGACAACTATGCCAAGTTTCATTAAATTCTGAATGCAAAGTCTATTACCGATAGTACTACCTTAAAAAAAACCTATGCAACCCGATGACATTAGAAGATAGATAAAAAGTATAAGTCAGGAAATCAGTCAGCCGTTCTGAAATTCTGAAATGAGGACGGTCTCAAGAGTTTGAAACTTTCAGTAATAATCTAGGACACTTTTTTCTGCCAATTTTTTTCCTTTTACAGATCTGCATTAGATATTTATAGAACCCTAGTACAGCAACCTGCAAAGTGAAAAAAACTTAGCTCTTTCGATTGCTTATTATTATTAAAAACAGGTGTTAGCATTATTATTTCATATCTAACGGGTGTATCAGAATAAATGATCCATAAGCTACGGGGTGATAAGGTACAACAAAAGCGTTTTGGTATTGGGAACATGTTTACGAAAATTATTTCGTTCAAAAACAATTGAAATATTTATTAACCCCCGAACTAAAAAAAAATTCGTGTTTTAAGCTTGACCGCTATGTGTATGTGTCTGTTTGCCTATCTGTGACGTCGTAGCACCTAAACGGATGAACCAATTTTTAATTTTTTTATGTTTTGTTTGAAAGGTAATTTAAAGGAGAGTGCTCTTAGCTATGTTTCAAGTGCGAATTAAGGGTTCCGTACCCGAAAAAACTAAAAACTGTCGATGATCTTCCAAATTGGCTCAGTTTGGAAAAGGCTTTAAGGAAAAGGGTAATTTAATGTAGAATGTTGTTAGATATGTTTCAAAAGCGAGTTTAGGGTTCCGTAGCCGAAAAATTTATCGGAGGTTTTTTAATGTAGTAAATTTCACTTGTGAGAAACATTTTTGGTATTTAAAAGTTTTGCTCTATCTTTAACAGATTGTATCAGCTCTAAACTTTGTTGTTCAAAAATTTTTTTTGTCAATTTATCGAAAAATTCGATAAGGCAAAAATTTCGATAAGGTAAAAAACGGTGTGCAATCAATGAAAGTGCCCTACCACATGACATTAGCTTGCTACACGATGTAAAATGTTTGCCGATGTAAAATTAATATAAATAATACAATAAACTTAGCAGTGTGATATCAATCTGATTTTGAACGTGTATATAATGATGGAAATTATTGACACGATAGTGTGTGAATAGACACTTACTTTTTTAATAGCTCTATTAAAATTCATAAGTCTATATAAAATCGACAAGAAAAACGTAAAATAACTCTTAAAAACAAAATATGTGAAGAATACATACCATGTAAATTCAGAAGGATGATAATAGTATAATACTCATATAACAAACAAATTATGGCTTTTGGTATATGAAAAGAAGCGACGAAATAACATCTTTTCTTAAAAATATACATTTGGCACAATAATGTTTTAATAAATTTTACCCAAATAGCATATCCAAACTATTACTATTTATACCTTATTTTATAAGCTGTCGGTCGTCAACAACGGTGTCATCCCACACCATTAAAACAAAAAATTACAATAACGAAAAAAATTTCATGGATAAAACTGACTGGCATCATCCCAGATGTATATTGTACTCAGAGTTGTTCTATCAAAATTCTGATTGTAAAGTAACTATGAGGAATATTCACAGATATCCATCTTTTTAAGACGCTCACACAGCAATCAGAAATTTTTTGAAGAAATATAATTTGGACCTATTCTATTTTCAGAAACGCTATTGGTCAGTCAAATAAGATTGAAATTAGGCTGAAATCGATTCTTAAATGGTAAAACAAAGTTATAATTTAATCAATATAATCAAGGTTGTACGAACTTATTTAAGCGTATGGCATTTATTGAATGTTTCTTTTCACCATTCTGGATGTTCCTTTTTTATGGATAAAAGGTAGAGATGAAGTACTTCTTGCATTTGAAAGTGGTGGCATTTACTGTAGTAGCAGGTGCACATCTTTTCCTTACTCGTCTCTATAAACGTACTTATTTTATATTGCTAGAATGACCTGAAAAATGGTTTTAAAAACCAAATTGTCTCATAATCATTTTTAATGTCCTTTTAGCAATATAAATATAATTATCAGACAGTTTTACCGTCACGACCATCGCCCTGTTTTAAATATGTGAAGAAAAAAATTGTTCTTATTATTTTAGTTTGGTTTTAATTTGATATGATTTTGTCAGACCAAAATTCGGTTGCTTTGATAACGCCCTTCCTGAGTTATGGAACTGTTTTCAGATTAAAGTTATACTTCATCCCTAATTAATTTCATTAAGTTCGTCTGTGCATTCAAAAATTCGGTTGTTATAAAAGTCATTCTCGAAAACATTGCTAGCTATCATAACGACGGTTAGTTAAATCTTTTCACTGTTACAGACGTGAGTAATTAAGAAAGAAGGTAAAGTATTTAAATGGTCAACAAAGTAGTGTTCGAAATGTGCTAAATAAAGATATGTCCTACAATATCATCAAGTGTCTCGATGTCCAGCCAAAGTCCACAGCAAAAAATATATGATCCTTAAAATTTAAAAACACAAAAGTAAAGAGACACCCTCAACAGTTTCAGATAACAAAACTTTTTTAATAAAATTAAAATTTGATCACAGCCTATATCCGGATTAACTTACTAATTGAACTAAAAAATTTAAAGATACAAAATTTGTAAAAGGAAAATTGTTGTAACTAAAATCTCTTAAAATATAAAGAATAAACATTGAAGATAGATTATATTGGTCCCCGGTGGCCACTTGAGACATAGCTGACAAGACGGTCGGTCGGCAGTATCAAACAAACTGAATCACAACTGGCATTACTGCCCTTTTGACAAGATGTACAACTAACTATATATAAAGTCAACAAGACATGAATTGGTTGACACTTCTACACCAAGTGTTGTGTTTTATTTATATTTGAAATGACAGTCAAGTTCAACCTTTTCTACTCAATTTTTATTTATTTAATATTTTAGTTCTTTGCTACCTACGTCCATATATAAGCTACAGCGCAGTATACCACAGGCGTCCAATCGATGCAAAATGGAATTTTTATGTTGTGTGTTTACAAATTACATCAATTTTGGATGTTTCACATATAGAGTCTGGAAATATCAAAAGTATAAGAACGATTAATATACAAAAAATTTGTATTAATTCGCGCGTTTTTTAATCAAGAAATCAACTGATCATTCTAAAACCATTTTATCGTAGATCCAATTATTTTTCTGTACCCCTTAGCCGTTGTTGTACACCCTGTTCTATTAATAGCCAAAAGAGTTTCCTTTTTAGTGGACAATGAAAAGACATTATATTTCATTCTATTTATATCAGCGTACGTATATGTATAGCCATTCTGATTTTAGCATTAATTTTAAAAGAGAATAGTATGCGAGTATATGTAAGTCACTTTCGTAGTGGTCACACGCCATTTTCATAGCAAAACTTTCAAACAGACTCCTCTAAGAAATATTACTCCTATGCACCTGCTTAATCTTCCAGTTTACGGTTTGACATACCTGTACATGGATGTCGTATGGGATCCACACATCATTAGATTTTATAAAACCCTTTTTTATTTCATTCTTATTTATTTAATATTTAGTTTCACTTTTTTGGTATTTTTTATTTTTTCTTTAATTTTATCTTCAATATTTGGTTGATGTTAAAAAAACAAGAATAATCAATGCCGATAAGTGTATGTAAGTATACTTACGGGCTACTGTCTTTTGAAGACAAATATTTGAACTATAAAAACTGAAATGTGTTTTAAAAGTAAATGCCGTTAAAATATACAAATTATTTGAACACGCTAGTTAAGTGTTTAATTTTAAATTCATGGTAAAATGGTCTGTATTTTTTTAATTATCTTAAAAATTATATTTTATGTTTACCTTGAATGCACTATATTTGCGATTTAAAGTTCCTTTTAGTTTAATTTGATTCCAAGAATTATTGTATTTTTGTTATTCTTGAATTAAACTGATAACATAAAGAAGAACAGGGGTTGGTAATGACATTAATATTTTTAATCATTTAAAATGTAGACTGAGGTCATTGGATGCAAAAAACAACCATAAGAGGAGATAACGCAATTGGGAAAAGCCGCAAACCCCTTGAAAAACTAAAATAACTGACGACTAATCACTGAAAATAGTGAATGCGACTAAACATGTGTGTTAAGCGCTTTACACAAGTTGGCGTGACTTTATATACGTTTAATAATGTATTTAAACTCGGAAAAAGAACGGTACATGTATACATTAATTTTCCGATGAAAAAATGTATATTTACTTATTTAAAAAATAGTCAGTTAAAGGTTAAGATCTGAGGAGTATTTTGCCGTAAATTTTTTTGAATTAGATCAAAACTCGCTGAACTAAAAATTTTTGAAATTGGCCATTTTTAGTCATTTTTGGACTTTAAAAGGGTTGTAAGTTTTTTGAAACGAATTTTTTCGAAAAATACCAAGAGTAAAAACTGTTTTATTTTCCAGTTTTACAATTGAATATAAAAAACAGCAGTTTATTAGTAAACAAATTAATTTGTTTATAATAATAACAATTAGTTGCACTCTGGCAGAACTCCTTAGACTCTTTTTTGGTCCAAGGCTTACGAAAATTACATGTTAAGTCAAATTCACATTTTCTGTGATTGGGCAGTCATTTTCATTTCTACGCACTTTTTCAGGGGTTTGCCGCTAACTTACGAAGAATACACAATTATAAAAATATTACATAATATACCTACACGATGTTCCCAGTTTATCTCTATGTGAATGCAAATATTTTCTGGTTACAATCAGTTTTACTATTGGTTGTAAGATTCTTTCGAGACTTTCAATTAGTACTTTTAAACAAACATTTTTACCTTTTGTCTTTAAGTTTCGGTTTAGAATTAAAATAATTGTAGTAATGTTGCAAGCAAGGCCAGTTTTCAATACTTACAACTTTTCTTCGTTTTATGTTCAAATTAAGAAACAATTTAAGAGACTGACATCCGGTGTAAAATCTAGGTACGAAACTTTTTAAGTTAGCCTTTGAGAGATAACAAACACATTATACCATTATTTTCGAACTAAAACAATCCCTGATATACTTTTTGGATGATTGCGATGTTGAATCGTATGAAGACCTGGAAGGATAGTCCCAGTTCAACACTTAGAACACATATACTTTATTATCTCTCTCTATTGAAATATTTTTCTAGATTCTTAACAAACTTAGTCCGACACAAAATTATTTCATCATAAAACTGATTTCTGCTCGCAGTTTTTAATTAATTGTTTTAGACTAGTGCGAATATTTTCAATAATATGGTATATGAGTTAGATTAAATTTAAAAACTATTAGTATAGTATGTATACCGGATAATATCTGACAAACCACAACAAAAGCAAGTGTTGAAATTGACGTTTGAAAAAATTGTAATACCCTCTTCTTACTCACATAATAATGAAAAAGGACTACTGAATGACATAGGATATGACGAAGTGAATTAGGGGTGTTTTATAATAAAAGAAAAGGACTATTATAATTTTTGATGGACAACTTTCGACTACTGAATGACACAACAATCCAACCAGATACTAAAAAAGAGGTAAAAAATTATACAACGTTTTTCTCGTCTTCAGAGTCGACCAAGCAAAGAATATTCATTTATATATGTATATTCATGTATTTTTATGTATAGGGTAAACTTGGGTTTTACAAACTCACTTCAGTCTACGAAGTTACACCTACTTGTAACTAAAAAAATGTAAATAATCTAAATGTAAATAAGTGAAAATCTGCAGCTCTAAACAAGATTGAACAGTTCAAACCTGTGGGCCCAAATGCTTTATTTACTTAATAAGGATCAAAATCAGAGAATAGCGTTTATATCTTCTCAGAAAATATTCGCTTTAAAGTTTGACAAACATGTTACTTCTTTCTTCTCTGTTCAACAAAACTTATTGCGCTTGATCTTAAATCTGCGCAGGTAGGTTTTACATTTTAACGCTTTCGCCAAGTAAGCTTTTCTGTTTTATCTGCTTTTGAAATAAATTTTTGAACGTTTTCAACACTGCTACAATTTTTTTTTTGTTCTCCTCTATGTATCAACTATGTATACCCTCTTCAAAATCACAGGAGTAGTTGTTAAAATGTCCTTCCTTTTTCACATACCTCATGTCTATCACATATTTCCATCCATCCAGCATCCATGGTTGTAGTATATTTATGATAATGAATATGTAACTAGGTAAAATACAACCAAACCAAACAACATATGTACATTGAGGATTTGTCTATCTGTCTGTATGTCAGATAAAATTGTCATCGTTGTGAAGTAGACTACTCACATGACGTTATGTCGTTTGTGTTGACTCGACTCCAACTCAACCAAGTATATATAAGATAGAATGAGTTAGAGTGTATGTATGTGAATCTAAACCGACATTATAAAGATGATGACAGACATTTTGGATTATATTCAGTTGGTTTACTTGTCTATGTCAATTAGGCTTTCAATGGTAGGTACAAGTAGTGGTAGTGCAACCCAAAAGCAAAGCAGTCATCGGTCGGTGGTTACTCTCTGAAAAGTAGTCTCTTACCTCTTCTCTCATTCATAACATTCATACTAATACATATTTTATTTTATTATAACCATCCATTCGAATTCCACTGAACTATAAGCTAGATGAAAGCAAATTGAATGTTTATGGTTTGCTAATAATCGTATTAGCTCATTAAGTGGGGAGTGGGGAGAGAGGGGCAGATGAATTATGACCATCAATGATAATATTAGTTTAAAACTGTAATTTATTGTGGAACAAGAACTAGAAACAAATCTCCAATATCTTGGGAATCATTACAAAGATTTTTAATCTCAGTACTCTCTGCACGCGAGAGGTAGAACTTGTCATACCTTACCCTCTGTACTAAAACTTCTTATCACCTTACTTACTTCAGAAGCAATAGCATACACGCAGATTTTGAAACTTAAATTACCAAAGATTTATGAACTTAAAAAACAATACTTCATCGTCTGTGAATGTTTAACTTTTGTTAATAATAGGTCAGCAAATGTTTAATTGAAGCGGTGAATACAATATGATGAAATATCATTTTTTGATGTTGCAGTTTCTTTAATTTTTACCTGCAATATTGAAAAAATTAATCGTTTGAGTGATTTTTTGATAGCATTTACATTAAATACATACTATCCGTATGAAAAAATTGAAAAATAATGACTAAAAATTACACAATATTCTTCAAAAACGTTTATTTGGCCCCATGATAATTGAGTTCTTCACTTGTATAAAGTTCATTGGATTAGCCATTAAAATGAATGTCAAGATTGTTAGAAAATCTATGAACCAGAAGAGATTTTGATGTCAACTGAGAGGACGAACACGTAGATAGATATAGATATAGTCAACCGAACAGAATGAAGTGCTAAATACGAGAAGAAGAAATGAGGGTTTCACAGACCGATGCGACGACCAGTCAAGTAATCAAACCACAGAGAACAACATTATATCAATGATTTATCTGTTACATGTGTTGAAAATAGTTTTACGAACATAAACAAGGGGATGATAAAAATTATGTTATTATCAATTAAGGAATGATCAATTCTATTTGACTATTATATTATTACAGATTTTTTTACTTCATTGCATAAATAAGTATCGTAACTTTTATGGGCCTTTAATATTGAAAGACTTTAGTAACAAACTTAGGACTGCCACTATGTCAAGATACCATAAACTCATAATAAACCGAAAATCCTATTTGTTTTGCCTCCCTGGTAGACAATTGACAGAGGTTAGTGTGACAATAAACAAAAATGAGGATTTAACAGAAGCTGGAGAGTAAAATTTTATCAATTTTTATGTTTTTCGACAAAAGATAAAATGTCACAATTCACGAAAAGCAGTTTTCCAACGGGTGATGTTGAAAAATTGCTCTCAGTAGTTTCAGACTTCTAACCTTTTTTTACAGTTTGTGCCAATTAATCTCTTTTAGCATACTACAGAAAAAAAATCTACCAAAAACAGGTAAAGTCGATTTCATAAATTTGAGAGTCATTTCACTGCTAAAACCTTATACATTGTAGCCAGTTCGGCTTTCAAATCAATAGCTTTATAGTTGAGGAGGTAATCTGAAGAATAGACTCTAAAATTCCTTCTTTTAATTAAATGAGGTACTTACATGTCTAGGTCGGTGATTGGAATCACATTGTTGGTTTTTTCATAAAATACCAGTCTATATTCCGGGGTTATGATGTCTCAAATGATGAAATCAATTAACATCCGACACAGCACATAGGTGCTGAAATTTATAATCCTTCTTTTTGTTTCCTCTTAGTCGCATAATAAGATTCTTTGTCAATAACGTACAACACATAATCGTCCATCATCAAATAAAATACAAAATTTTTATCACACAGGTATAAAACAAAATTAAAATAAACCACCCTATAATATAAAATTTTAAAAAAAGATACATAATTAGATTTGACAAAGATTAATAATGTATTTTTAAAAATAAAAACCCATGTTTTGTTATGTATGTTATTATATTCATACAATTCTTGTCAAATTCATGACAGGCCTCATCACTTGAAGGCCTCTATATACAAAATACAATAAGCACGTAATATGAACTTGACAGCTAATATGTGTGTGTATAGGTAAAACATATTATATTCAACAAAACCCTATTCTGTAGTTTAAACAGAATGTAACATGCGTACACACTCTTTATATAGACTCTGTTTTTTATCTCTCGTCAACAGTCTTATTAATATTATGGCCTTTTGAATGCCATAATGCTTGTATGTAGTACATTCAATATTAATAATAATGTTTTATCTGATATCTTTTTGAATGTATGTACAAAGCCGGTTTTTATTTTTTTAAATTACAGCTCTTACATAACCACCAAACCCTTTAAAGTATAATGCAATCAATTTTTTTAAAAGTAATTGTCGGTAAATCTCTATAATTTTCTACTACTTCCATCACCTCAAAAAAATAAATTTAAACCCACAAATAACGAATAGAAAAATATTACACATTTCCCTGTGAGCCAAACATTGCTTTCGAAAATAAAAGTATACATGATTCTCCAAAAGGAAAATAATACTCTTTTTGTACATTTAAGACGCTATAGTCATTCAAGGTCTCAATTAATTCAAATACATGATCTCATAATCTGCCAGATAGATAGGTAGTTATTTTATTTTTATGTTCGAATAACCAAGATTTATCATGCATACTATTCATAAAAACCTTAGACCCTATGTCAATTTAGGTCCCATAGATATTTAATATAATATTATCTTATCCTTTTGAGTTATCCTTTCTAACAGATAAACTAGTGCTTTCGAAAAACGGAGGGGGGCGGTTTAAAACCAATTTTTGAACACATGTATTATATTGCTGCTACGATAATAGTTTAACAAGCTCACTCCCCATGTATTTCATAATAGTTTGTTCTTTTTGGCATGGTGAATGTACACTCACTGTCAAAAAAAGTGCCACAGTTAAAACATTCTAAGCGTACTCATCATATGTTATGTTATAATAGTAACACTTAGAATGTTTTAAAACGAGCATTTTTTGTGACATTGAGTATACTTAGTGGTTTTAGCATGCAATACCAATCATTTTGTTTTTTACTTTTACTTAAGTGTTCTGCACTGAGCTTAAAATAACAAACATTTAAACCTGAATTTACAAGAGTCGAGTAAGGGGTAGAGAAGTGTAATGTATTAACAGAATCTTATCTTTACTGTTTCTCTACCAGCTACTCTACACATTTACTATTCTGAAGACATAGAACATAGACTGGATTCCAGTCTGCTCTAACACGTACTGGACTTATGTGAATTCGGCTATATGTACAGTATAAAAACAAGAGAAGGACAAAATTATTCAGAGAATTATCAAATGTCTTGTTCGATTATTTTTACTATTCAAATAAAAAATAGAAAATTGTTTAACTTTGGTAAACAAATATGCAATTTTCTATTATTATGGATTCCCTTCATGTCTTAAACAGAGAAACAAGGATTATTTTTGGTTTGAAATTAAAAGTCTAGCTTGTTAATTTAATATAAATAATCTATTAAATAAGCCTTATCTGACTCTAAAATATAAAATATTTAGTGAAAAACTAACTAACTAGAATCTACTGATAATTAATTATTAAGAAACAAGATAGATAAAAGATAGAATATGTTTAAATATTTAACTTGCTGCTTGTGACTCTTGTCTATAGAGAGACTACTGGTTATAAATGCAGCAAATGAATATTTAATCAAACAAAATGGTTTTTAAATAATAACTTATAAAACACAAAGAAAGATTCCTTTTTGATTTATTTATGTAAATAATTTCAGGGTCTTCAGTTACAAATGCTTAGATTTTCTTTAGATATCCAAAAAGATTTACACTGCAGTAATAAAAAAGAGATTTTAAAGAATTCCTACTTAGAATGGGAACTTCACTTCAATTTCTCCCAGTATAGTGGTTTATGATATTAGGGTGGAAATTTTGTCTGTAGACTAAAAGCTGGGATATTTATTCGTAGCAGATATTTGTGGGAATTTGGATTAGACCATATAATGATAATAGTGTGGATTCCACGGTATTTGGTAACTCTTAATCCTGTTAAACAATCGTAACATTAAGAGGTGGTTGGATTCTTACAACGTAAGAGACTGTCCTTGGGCATTGTTTCAAAACTTTAAATTTTTCTCAAATCAAGAATTTAACAAATGCATTGTAAACGTTGATGCTTTCTCTGCCAAAAGAATAATGTAGTACTTGTAGTAAATTCCTGTATTTGAACTTACCAAAGAAAATTCACAATCCCAAATCTTGATGTTCCAACCAAGGCAAGACATTTTTTTGCAAAACATAAAGACTACAATTCAAGGCTACAATACTAAGTGTTGTAATACATTCGTCTGTCAAAAATAAAATAATATATAAAATTTACTGTAAATATTCGAAAATATAAAATAAAAATATAATTGATTACATATTTTTTGTGGGTCAGTAGCTTTTACAATATGATGATATTAATTGCTAAACAGAGAAAGAGAACTGACAAAATCAAACATTAATTTTCTACATATAATAATAATAATGTATTATATTATATATTTTTTTGTGAATTATAAATTATTATGACTAAAGCTGTCATAGTATGACAATAACACATAACATAGTATATATATAATATGTACCTCTATTCATGACAGACAAGCAGCATGTTATATTTTATATGATGATGATGGTCAAAGACGTGAACGAACGTCACGTGAGAATGAACGCAATGATTAATTACTAGCTGTCACACCAGAGTTCAGCACCATTCTCTCATACATACATATATTTATATTATTATGTATCCCAATATCTCATTTCAACTAGATTTTATTCCAAATAATATGACCCTTTATGTGTAATAAATTTTTTCAAAAATTATTGGTTAATAATTTCTTTTTGTACACTTTCCTTATTTCTTTTTGTAAATCTAGGTTTGCAGTTAAGCTCTTCATTTAACACGTTTTCCAATAATAGCTTTAAGTTCACGTCTAGTCTTTTATCCTCTACGTCCTTACCTAAGTTTCTTAAGTCTTTTTGATCCACTTCCTGGAGAATGAACTTCTTGGAAAGTTCTCATTTACATTTGTGAAAAGTAATGCATATTTAAATAATTCGTATTTTGTAATCCATTCTTTTTATAAGGCTTTGATTTAAGATAATTTTGAGACAATGTGAATTTTTTGCAATTGCACACATTTGATGTTTTACTTTTAACTACTACATTTAAAATCCTGTCGTAATAATTACATGCTCGAAAAGATTCGGTAATGTTTACGCCCAACCATGCTGAAAGAGATCCCGTATGAGCCAAAAAATGCATTTTATTGAGAACCTATCCTACCCTATAATACTTTTATAACATATTAACACACACACACACACACACACACATATATATATATATATATATATATATATAGGGTGTTCTCTTATTGACTGCAAAACCATTGCCTCCTGAAAAAAACTGAGAAAAAAAAGAAGAAAATGTTCTTTACCAAATTTTGATATAAGGCCTAATTCACGAGATAATTACCCTACTCTTATTATAATCAATTAATAAAAACTACTCTCCTCAAAATCTCAAAATCAAAGTCAACCAATAAAACACTACTTAAACTGAGGATTTGTTTTATCATAGTGGAAGCCGTCTCTAAATGCAAAATTATTACAAAAAAACTCTATTTGGCTACTTATGTTATTTTAAAAAAATAACCCATGCATAAAAACCAAGTATTATTACACTTTGTAATTTAAATAACTTTGTAACTTAAATGTACGCAAACTATCGTGCGAATATCACGTACCTTAACGTACCGGACTATGGTCCGTTTCACCAAATTCATGCTGAGATACATATACTCAGGGGCAAACCACAGTATGTATGTTGTGTGTTGAAGTTGTCCCTCCCCCATACCTATATTAATATATAATTTGATACTTTCCACATCTAACTGTCTCTGTATTGGGGGAATTATTTTTTTGTTTTCTTAATAAATAATGACTACAAAATTTTTTTTAGTATTCACTACCCAATCAGATCAATTTACAATCAGTTATTGTTCTATGATAGTCCCCTCTATATTCTAAAGTGACACCTACTAATTTAATGACTTTGATAGGTTTGTGAATTCATAAATCTTTCCATTTTTCCCATAGTCACATCTCCCGAATCAGGCCTCAAATCGAAATTTGGTAAAGAGCTTTTCCATTTGTGTTGACAAGCTTAATTTACTGTTATAATTTTCTACTATCAATAACAGAACACCCTATATATATATATATATATATGCAGACACAAATATGGACAAGACAAGCTGGGCTATGGCTCATTGCCTTTAACTGGCCGGTAGCTATAATCATAATAATAATAATGATATACAATTCTGTGTTCAAACTGTTCGCTTGTTATATGTATTATATTATTATTTGAAATCATTAATATTGTTGTTGAGTATTCTGTTTGTATCTTAACACCATTATTATATTGTAAACGGGTAAAGGATGTCACAAATTAAAACCATATTATTTATGGAACTGCGGTAACTGACGCATTATTGAAAGTGAAATCTTGTAAAACATACACCACTAGGAAAGTCTCTAACTGTAAGGTAATTATTTAGAAATTACTAACATTCTCAGCGATTATTTTCTAAAATATCCCGATTTTTTTTTAGCTTGTCAGTGACGGCATATGTAGTGAAAGTTATAACACAATAATCTTTGTATTTAAAATTGATGTGTTAAAGGCCAGCGAAACGGGAAGCATAAATAAAAATAATAGAATAAAAATATTATTAGAGTCGCCATCTATGTGATTTTTTTTTCCGCCACCTATTCGTTTTAACAATCTAAAGAACTTACTATGTAAGTTGAGAGGTCGCCATTAAACTTCAATGTCAAACTGCACGAAAATCGGCATATGATTGTATATGTTAAAATTTATCGGAGAAAATTTTATCAGAGTGTATATGTTAAAATTGGATTACTTGCCCCTTTTCGCGTCTGGAGTTCATTACTGGCCCAAATTGGCATCTTGGCTATAAAACATGGACCAACTCATTAATCCTTGTTTTTCGATTTCAGAAATGAAGTACATGTAAATCACCCCAGACTTGAAGTGTCTGAGATGCGAAAAAGGTTATACTGGGTATTCTCACTTCATTGAAACACTTGGAACAGCATACCACTCCGAATTTTCTACCAAAGAAAATTTTACAAATACTAAAACTTCAAAGCTTTATTTTTTTTAAATTCAAAATAAGACATTGATACCTTAATACAAAAAAAAAAAAAAAAAAAAAAAATTGGAGAAAATAGTCAAAGTAATTTTTAAGTTATGTTTTATGCGAATTTTTTAATTAAAATTTCGAAGTGCAATTAATACACACACAAAAAAAAAGATAATTTTTGAAATTACAATCCTAATGTCCTACACTAATTTATTTTTGATAACTATGGACAATAAGTAAAAGTTTTGGAGAATATAGGACATGACAAGTCAATAAAAGACAGTACCTTTATAGGATTTTAGGTTTTCTATCCTTTCAAGTTCGGCAACCTGCTGAAATGTTTCAGTGAAGCTAAACACAAGTTTGTAGAGTTTTGGTGTTAGTAACGCTGACCGAAAAAGGATTATAACGTAAAAAACGCCATCATCTTGAAAACGGGTTCTGAAATCGAGCCTAACATTCAACGAGTATCTTCCGATAGGTCATTTACATGAGCGTACAATAATCTATAACGCAAGGTGGAAACACTTTTTCTCTAACTTGGCAATATTGTGTGCATTTATTTTTTTTTTTATAATATATGGTTTGTTCATTACTTGTTTCATTTGCCAGTAGATTTTGTAACATTGATTACAAATAATTACACATCTATTAAATACTATTGTATATTATACATACTTGTTACCTTAGCTTGAGTTAAGTTCTTGATTGACACGCATGCGTTGTATACGATGATAAATAAACACAGATATGGATACGAATTAATTTTTATTATGATAAACAACATAAAAATTATTGTTTTGTGTGTTAATGTGTTCAATTTTTAATTTTATTTATGAATTGTTTCCTGTATATATAATTAGTTAATAAATAAATAATGACTGACAACAAGTTCTGTATTTTAAACTCCATTTTTATATATAACACTAACCACTATCCGCAAGCTTCGTTAGGCATTACTAACTTAAAAAACAAAGGCTTCCGCTTAATATTTTTTACTCTTTGCTTTCACTAATTTCCCCTTCAAATCACTTATAATGTGGCCTATTCAAAGTTTACAAATAAATCCCACCACATAGTATCCTTTAACTAGCTAGACCTCACCTCCTGAGTGTCAGCTTTACATCCTACAGAGAAATGTACAAGCTTTCGGATGCATATAGTAGATTTCTTGCAAAATATGCTGGAGGATTTATGTTTCGCAAAGATAAATCGGCTTTCAATCAATCTAGTTCCTTATTAATGGCGTAACGAATGTTCTGTATCTGTAATGCACAATTATATATGTGTTTGCCGTTAAATCGATGCCATTGTTGGGGAGAAAAATGAGAAGATCTATGTAAATTTTGGATGTTTTTAAAACTCGTGGAGTGCTTGCCAGTGATTTGACGGTGTCAAATTTCTAAACGTGATGAAAAAGTTCGTCTGCATTATTTCTGTTTCGTGAAGATAGCGTCCAACTCCACGCTGGCACTTAGTATAGTAGATATAACGGTACTTTTCAAAACCGGACATCTTATTGGCCATGATACACACTTCGAATTAGCTAAAGTTTAACTAACTGCACTTGCCACAATTCTGTCCTTTCGAAGATAATTACTAATATTTCCACCCCTTCAGAAAGCCAGAATTTTTAACTTAGAGTAGTTAAGGGTCAGCTTAATAGTTTGTTTGTGCATACTTATTCGAGCTTTCTGTTTAAATCACAACAACTGTACCCAAGTCATCTGCATAAAGCAACAGTAACAAATTGGGTCGTCTATTTTGAGACCCAGAACTCCGTGACAACGAAAAAATGCTTCGATATCGTTAATGAACATAGACAAAAACCATTTTCAATGTTCATTATCACTTGTGAAACCTTTGGACTCATTTTTTTCTTTAAATATTCATGGAAGAAATCTGTTGACCGTCGCACCTCGCATAAACAAATTATGTAATATTTTGCGCAATGTGGCACAGCAATCGAATTTTGCCAAAAGAAATGCATTTAGAAAAAGAAACAACCGTCAAATGTTCGAAGATATGATTATTCTTCTATCTATGCGTTGTTCTTAACAAGCTTAACATTCGACACCAAAAATTAAACTATAGTAAAGAGTCACCAGTCTTGCTACGAAAAATGAACCAAGAATTCCCAACCAAGAATCTTTACTGCATAAAGATAGAGTGATCTTGAATAGATACATTCTTTTGCCTTTTTCTAACAACTGAGAATTCTTGGAAGCATTTAAGTCGATTAAAAATTATGTTAACACTACTTTTTATGTTGTATCAAAAATGCCACCAGTGCAAGAATTTATCTCTAATACCACATATTCCAAATTTTTATAATACAATAGAACAACAGGCAATTTCACGTCATCATTCTTCAGTTGATATTGAAATTTCACGTCGTCATTCTTCTTGTTATTAATTGCTTGATACAATTGTGAATGTGAACGAAATAACATAAAATACAATAACATATACCAGCAGAAAAATGCAAAAAAATGCTGACAACGGTTTATTTTATCAGGTGAACTGCTCCTCATATAATTACCTTATTCTTTAAGGTAGTACTGACGAAATGGGAAACAGTATACAAGAAATGTTATAATAAATTAAGATAACACAATATAATATTCTATTGATCAAATTTAATACGTATTATTTAGTAAAATTTAAATGGCAAATTCAATGATCAGCTGTTGTTATACCATGTATATGAAATATATCAAGGTATACTAAGTTTAGTCCCAAGTTTTTAACGCTGAAAAATATTGATACTATGAATAAAATTTTGGTATAGGTGTTCATAAAACCACCTAATTAGTTCATTTCCGGTTGCCTGTCTGTTTGTCTGTCCGTCTGTCATCACGATTAGTCAAAAACGAAAAAATATATCAAACTGAAATATTACACTGAGCAACATAGGTCAATTGGGTCTTGAGTAGGATCCGTTTTGTAAACCGTTAGAGATAGAATAAAAGTTTAATCGTAAAAAATGTTTCTTATAAAAAAATAAACAACTTTTGTTTGAAACATTTTTTTGTAAACATCACTGTTTACCCGTGAGAGCGCAAATTATGCACAAATTGTATTGTATATATTATACGGGAATATTAGTTATATATGTGTGACATGTATGTATGTGTAATGTGATAGAGTAATCAACACTGTATATGCATGGTATTTCAACAATTAACCCAGTCAAATTATGATGATAAAAATTAAATTAAATCAAAACTTTACGGTAAAATGTTTTGAAAAAATTTTCGGTTCATTGATCAACTGTTTCAATGTTTCACAAATCTTTAATATCCACCGTTATTAAACAGAGACACTAATAAGAGCCTATGTAATTTTGAATTATTTTAATTAATTATGTATAATAATTTGAAAATAATTATATAACAAATTCCAAACGTAATAATTAAGAACAGACATACATAGGATTAAAAGCAAATTTAATTGAGTTGATAATTAAGCTTAAATAGTCAATTAAAAAAAAAAAAAAATTATGAATATATATACACAAATTTTTTCCTGATCTTGACCTGCTTTCTACAACTAGACTGGTCTTAGTCCTTAACCTTGCAACAATACTCTTTTTTCAAAGGATCGATTTTTCAGTGAATCATAAATGCCCACTTTGCTACATGCTAACATTTAAAAATAATTGATGGGAAAACTAGTATAATATTTCAAAAAAAAAAAAAAAAAAAAAAACCTTTGACTTGAATTTGGGGACCACATTTCTACTTTTAAGGCATTCGGTGTATAGAGTTGTTTGTTTGTTATGGTGAATTCAATCAAATAATATATGTCTTGGTCTTGCAAATCTGGCGTAAGCCAAGAGTTAATTCTGTCCATTTTGTTGTTTTGTGTAATAAACACTATTTTAAAAAAATAGTGCTGTAAAAATTACTGTTAAAATAATTAAAAAGAATTTACCATTAATCAAAATAGAAAACTCACTGAAGTATTTATAAACATAATTGAATTTCCATAACATTCGGCTCTTGAACATTCGATTTTTAGCCTATTTTGTGTGTTAAAATCATGTATTTTTCTCTATCAAAGATTTGTTCGCTTTGTTTTATTAAAAATATAAATAAAAAATTACATGAGAGATAGTCAGTCTCGTTAAAAAGAATTGAATTGTTTCGTTATTAACTTGGTAATTCAATTTGTTGCTTACAGGCAATTGAATTCATTTACTTGTTACAAAATAAATTGTATAAAACATACACAGATACAACCTGCATACATCGCATCGTAAATACATACCAATTTATTATTTGAAATGTACAGTCACAAACATTTCAAAGTTTTTAATGTAAATTATATTTATATGAATTTACAAAACTATATAAACAGTAAGGTATTTTCAACAAAAATAAAACACTGGAACGGTTTGTAGTGGAATCGTTTACTACAAAAATATAGTGGTATATTGCATGGTATAACGTATATAGCTTGGTGAAAAACCCACAGGCGTTGAAGCTCAATAATAACATGTCACTATCAGATACAAATCATTTTTCTCTTATTTTTATACATATTTTTATCGTAATAAAGTTTGCAAATAACATAATATACCTTGGCTTCTGTATATCGTATCATCATTTTATCATACACTGTTTTCATCATTTATGTAAAAATATTGCCTATATCCATAGGATGCGTCATATTTTATTTTGGTAGGTAAAAATTTATTAACTATGACAAAAACCAATCGATTTCTGTATATGAGGTATTTTTATTACATTTGGTCCATTGAAAGTTATTTGGACTAGTTTTTGAACACAAAACATCCAACAAGTAGCCGTAATTAGCCAAAACAAAGTGTGTTTGTTGCGTTTTGTCTCAAACAGTCACTCTTTGGGCATGCAATAATGTTTCATAGATCTCGTGTGAATTATCCGTTCCCTAAATGCAGTAATTTTTTTTATTAACGCCAGAGAAAAAAAATGTGAAATAAGCGTCACCAGTGATAAAAATTTTCTTAAAAAAATCAGATTCATTGTCAACCACTAGAGCGACTGTTTGGTGACGATACGACACTTATTGGAAGGTAGTGGTCGTTAATGAACGATATGCTGACTTTCTCCTATTATCCCGTGTCCAACAAAATTTGACACCAAACGACGAATAATGCTATAAGACGATCCCTGTTGGCCACGATATTTTCTTAGATTTAGGATACGGGATGCAATTTATGTCATCAATTATGCAAACGACAGAGATGTAAATTGATTATGTAAACTTTTAACAACAAAAAGCAGACTTAAAAAAAACTATTCCAAAACAAATTAATATGCACTAAAAAGTAAAAAAATAACGATAATATAATGTAGTTACAATTATTGTTATTTTTGGAGTCAGTGTTAGCCAAGGAAATAACTGTGACAGAACAGCTACATTAACTTGGCTGATACCGACTCCAAAAATAACAATAATTGTAACTACATTATATTATCGTTATTTTTTAGTGCATATTAATATCTTTTGTAATAGTTTTATTTTTTGAAATCGGTTTTTTTGTTGTTAAAAATTTTTTATTTTGTGATTTTTATAAAATTTGAAGTACACTAACTAATTTTTCACTAAAAAAAGAACCATCAAAATCAGTTGGCGTGATATTGAGTTTTTCGTCGATTTGTCGCGCACAGACTTAATTCAAATTTAAGACTCATATGGTTTTCTCATGGATGCCATTGTGAGAACTGGACCAAATTGAAACGGGGCCACACGGGAAGCAACAGCTTTCAAATAAAAATCATCATCAAAATCGGTTCTTCCAGTCGAAAGTTCTGAGATAACAAAAAACAAAAAACATACAGCCGAACTGGAAACTTTCTTTTCTTTTGCAATCGATTAAAAATTAGATTTTTCTTTGAAATTATTTAAATTTATTATTTTTATAAAACCAATCGAAATGATTCTTTTATTTTGTTTAGCATTTTATACTTGATAATTTTGATTTCTTTGTTTCATATATAAAAATTAATTGCACACATTTTTTTATATTTTCGAAAAAATTTAAATGATCCACTTTTTCTCAATTATATTATTTTAAGTTAATTAACAATTAGAGTAAATTTCAAATTGAATTTTAATGAATTAAATTATTTTGACTTTTTAAAAAAAATTGGACTTTTAATCCTTTGTTTTTTATATTTGCAACAGATACCTAGGGCTATAGTCTGTATTCTTATAATAGGACCATTTTATTTTATATTAGATGAATTTAGATTGAGATTAAAAGACAACCCATTTTTGTACCACTCTCTAGACAAATCGTAATTTCAGTATAAGAAAACTGTTTACAAGTCCTAGCTATTTGATGCCTCTAACATTTAAATGAAACCACATATAAAAATTGAAATGCATATACTTTTTTTACTCAAAATGAATGTTGTTATGATTATTATACAGCGTTTTTTTTTATTTTTATTCTGTTAGATGTCATTTAGAGCTTTTTTTCTCCGACATTTGAAATGTTCGTATTTTGTAGGTATTATTACAGCAAATGTCATGGAAATTTCAAAGTTAAATTTTCATAACACATTTTTCTATTATGATTTTTTATGATGTCAGAGTATATCGCTACAGTGTATGTCATGACGCTCATACGTACGTATAGCCATATAGCTATAATATGCATGCATATGTATTATGTATTCTATAAAATGCTCAACAATTCGTTTCACCGTTTATTTTCGAGAAAAAAAAACATATGAATTAAAATAAATTATGATGGTTTACTCATGTTGATGGATTAAACATCCTTTGCAATTTTATTTCTAATTAACATTTATGCCCTTGAGATGTATTTCATGTGACTTTTTATATATCCTTATCTTTATTTAATCAATTAAAAGTAAACCGTTGGTAAATCAGAATCCTGTGTTTCTATAAACTTAGTTTAATTTTTTTTCAATTGTCCAGCTAATTCATCTTAATCGATATTAGGCATCTATTCGATTTAAAAAATTGATATAAATAAAAATCGTGAAAATCGGTTAAAATTACTACCTGTTATTTGGTGTTATACAAACTCACACTCATATAGAATTATTATGATTTGAAATGGTCATTATTTCTGATAGATTTATAACTATTTGTCCGATTTGCAAAAACCTACCTAGAGTGATTTCTTGAAAAATTAAACCAAATCTAACATATATTTTCAGATTCTGAAACTCATTAGTTAATATTAGGACACCATTTTTGAAAAAGTTCGTTGTTCAGATAACTCAAATAGGACGTCATTATGTGCAATTAAAAACACAGCCTTTGCGAAAAAAAAAATTTTTTAAATAGAAAGTTATTTTTTATAAAATAAAAACAACTTATTTTCTAGCAAAAGCTTAGTCGATTCCCCTTGACTTTTTAAATGTCTTTTTAGTAAAATAACTTTCATTTAGGTTGCTTTTTTAAAAGACATCGGCATAATTAGTGGGGAGAATCCAATAGCGACTCTAGAACGGTACAAGTGTTGCCCGTGCAGTAGGTGATGCTATAAGAAAGTATTGCAAACATAACGAAATTTAAAAACTGTAAATATGGTGGAATTCAAAAATTTTTTCGCCTTTTTCATAAACAAATAAAGTACCGGTCTGCCTAAGCGGAAGATGTAAATTAATATTATCACGACATGGCATTGTGTATTGGGAGAGTCGTCCTAATGGAATATCACAACAATCTTAATTTTTGCTAGGGCGGTCTTTGGGGAAGATTATGTTATCCGTAGCATCGTTTTTACGATTAATTCTGGCAAGATATTTCAAAATAAATCTAAAAGTAGTCGACGAAGTTTTCGAAAAAAAATGTTTTGTCAATATCTCGGTTAAGAGATGCAGGTTGTGTACTGAACAACACCAACGGCAGATAAAAGTTTAATGTTTTGAAAAGTATATGCAAAACTTATGTTTTTCAATTATCACAAATGCAATGATATTTGCAATTTGTCAATATCCTTAAACTTAATTAGTTTCACATAAAAAAATTTAATTTATTGCTCCAAACTCTTCTATATCTAAAACAACAAATTTATTTAAAATCGATTTGATGATAAATTTTCTTGAAAATACCTTCAAGATAATAATAAATTAATATATAGTTACAAGCTTTAAGATCATTTATACAACAACAAAAAATCAAATTCAATCTTTATGTATAAATATTTTTAATAAATCAAACGATAATACATGTCATTAATATTAACAAATCAGTATGTTCGTCTGTCTGTCATGTCGGTTGGTTTTGAATATAAAATAATAGCTCTAAATTAACTATAGGTACTTATGAAGTATACACCATACATTACAAATTATAACCGTACAGGTATAATGTAATTCACAACCGCATTTAAAAGTGAAAAATCGCCTTTAACTAAAATCGATTTATTATAAAATGAGTTACAGAATGTTTTATGAGAAATTAATTCCGCTGTTAGTTGGAGACTACTTTACGATAATGGAGTCAAAACAAAAGCGGGTAAACGTGACTGAAGGAAGGTCATCAGTGACAATATGAGAATGGTGAGCTGGACCACCGGCATGCATGAACCAATTACTCTACCTATTGGCAACCGGAATATCTTATTGAAACTCGAGAAGATTATTTTTCAAAAAAAGCAAGTAAGAAAGCCTAAGTAGTCCAAATATGAGGCCGATGAAATTGTCGCATAAAAAACAATACAAGACATTTAATGAAAAGTATGTTCCTAATGTATCATGGTTCACACTTCTTGTGAAGCAAGATTTGTTGGCTACCGGCATGCAGCTCAAGCTGTTAGACTAACGTGTTCTGCGGTTGGTGAGTTTTCTTGATATCTTAGTGTAGTAAGTTCAAAGAATGTCTGTAAGAATTCCGATTCTTAACAATTGGGTTTTCGACTTAAAAGCGTCTAAAGAATACTTAAGCTTTGTCCATCGAGTCACGAGGCATCCTGTATATATAGAATGCTAAACTTAAGGTATAATTGGAAACGTAGCAGTTGGTAAATTTGTTGGGGAACTCTCTTCAACTGTCGGTAGACAAAATTCTGAAAATCAAATTTGCCATAATAAGCGCAGCATTAAAATACTGCAATGCAGGTTCAACTTTTTATATAATTGGGCATTGAGCGCCTCCTGAATATCTATTATTATATTTTTTTAAACAAATTTAACTCTCATAAACGATTTCCAACACCTAGGAAATGGACAAGTGTAATATTTAACATTCGTGGGTATTATTAAGAAAAAGCTCCATCCATGGAATCTAATGAATCGTTATTCTATTTGGACTATCTTATTTGAAACAATATATATGTATGTCTACGGGTTTTCCTCCACTAATCGACTACAATATTTTTATAAATACACACTGTATATTTCAGTAATACCTAATAATAATATCATTGAACATGAAATGAAGTATAATTTACAGCCATCAATAAATCAATTTTTTTATACTCATATGTTGTATTTTTTGAAGTACTAATTTGGCTATAAAACTAGTGATTTTTTTAAATAAAATTTATGTGAACTGATTAAGTTTTTGACGGATTTACTCAATTTATTTTTACGTTTCTAATTTCGTCTTATTTTATTATGTAACTCGTTTTATTATGTAGTCTACTAAAAAATTCCTTCAGAGGAATTCGTTTTTTTATATATTATAGTTCGTCACTCCCTGAAAAAGATCAATTCCAAAAATAGTGATCACAGACTGACTTATAACTATATGAAAAACTTTTTTTTTATTTGTTTAATGTAAAAAAAAAAATCTTGAAAAAAAACCTACATGGCCTAGAACGCAATATGAAATAATAAGATGTCAATTTTTTGCAGTTATATACGGGATTAAGTCGTAAAATGTAAATTTTGTCCAATAGGTAGTAAAGTATCTTTATATTTTTTACTTTTGCCAAGATTCATTCAAAAAATCTGATCCTAATAGAAAACTATAGTCAGATATATCCAATATTATCCATCTACCATGAAAAAATAGATTTTATTATTTTTACTATCTTTTCTCTGTATTAGCATTGATAATTTATGTCTACAAATCGATTTGTAGACAAAATGATATTACACAGAATTTTTGAGAGAAGACTTAACAAAATAAATAACAAAATCTGTTTTTTCATGGTGGTTAAAATTAGATATCTTACCATAGTTTTCAATTAGAATCAATAATATATTTAGTAGAGAAGTGCGCGTTAACTCTTGTCCATAATGCACTCACTAAATTGCAGGTGTGGAAAAATTATTATTTTTTTAATAGGTTCAGTATCCCAAATCCTTGAACAAAATCTTTACAAAGGAGAGTGGAACTACACTTTTCAACGTATGTCTCCGTTATCGTACAATTTAGGCAACAATGGTAATAGTCCCACTAACCGACTACGACCTATACGATTATTACGATTTATTTTATTGACCGAGCGACTACCCGTTAATAAATTAAATTAAAAAAAAAAAAATTGAATAAAATTATAATCAAATAATTTATTATCTGCAACAAAATTTAATATCATTTTTTGGCCTACACTCCTAAAGTGTGTGGTTACGATTAGGGATGGAGATATTAGTTAAAATGGTATTTCTCAAAATGGCGGCAACTCTATTTCACAAAAGGGCGGAATTATGAGCATTCAATCTGAGCATTCTTAACGAACTAAGGCTTCGTATTTACAGATAAATTTTCGTTCCATTTTTTTAACATTATCTGTTCATTATTTGTGGAACTACCTGTATACATATTAATAAAAACGAAAAAAAGAAAATATATAAATCGATAACTTAACGATATAAATAAATTTCAATACCATCTCCGAATGGGTATGTATTACTTCTATGTACAGAATGCAACTTATGTGTTATAAAACTCGATACGAACTTGCTGGAGGTCAGGTACGTTAGGTAAGTTAGGAATTGACCATTGCGGAGTTTTGTTATGGGTATTATTAATGTAATACTAACATTTTCAATTTATATTTAACTAATAATAATACTGTCAATTTCATTCATTTGAATAAAAATTATTAATTTTATAACCATTACTTATCTTATTTATTTTGAACGATTTTTCATTTAACTAGATAATTCCTGTTTTTTAGTATACATTATATATCAAAAGGTACTTTGTTTCTGCCGGGTGTCCTATGACAAATCATGTACTTTTATGTTTAGGTCTTGTTTTACTCGTACACACATAAACACTCATTCGAATTACTAATTTTTACTTCTGAATATAAAATATGGCGTTGAAAACCATCATTTTTATTGTGAGAAAATTTTGTTCTTTGAACTATTTGCACAATACGATCACCTTCAGAAGCCATCAAATAGCATCTTAACATTATTCAAGTATAGATATAGTATATAGAAGTTATGTCTTTGTTTACACCAGATTTTTCCTCATCTTATTTTCGTAACACGGATTTTTCGTATTTAAAATAAGTGAGAATAATGACAGTATTAGATTGGTTCTATATTGAAGAATATAAAGTACATGTCAAGTGAATGAAAAAAGGGCATACAACATACAACACTAAAACATTATTTCATTCACCTATTTTACAATATATTATCTGTCTGTCTGTCGGTATGTCTGTTTGACGGTTGTAGATATATATAGTTCCTCTTTATCGTTCTGACAACGAACGTAGTGTTAGATTTAATAAATGGCGAGGGTTGAACACCAGGCCATCTATATAAAATGGGTACAACAGCGTTGACTTATTGATACAGAGGGCGTGTGAGTATCTGTCAGTTTTGCAAGTGAAGACGACCGACCGTGTTTTTGGTTCGTTTTCTTCGGTGTTGTGTTGTAGAATATTTATATAAGGTGGTCTACATAAACTTACCTATTATTCGTTTTTACCAATTTTTAATCATCCATAAACAGATACCCAAAAAAAACCTGCCAATAACACGAGAATTTTCATTGCCATTACAAACTCATAGATTTTTATGTAGATTTTGGAAATTCCCAAAAATTCAAAAACAATCTAATCTGGTTGGTATGAAGATATAAGGACCTATTCGTATATACAGTTGGAAACTTTCAGTATTTGTCACAAACAAGTTGTATGGAATCAATTTTTCTAGAGTCTATTATCAGATCATTTTTTGAGGTTTGGATTTTAGTAGAAAATACAAAATTTGAAATTTATCGCTTATTATTTCTAAACTACTAATTTACAATATTTTTAAACTACTAATTTTTGACGTGTAATTCTTAAAATAAACTTGTATAAATTAATGAGAATTTTTTGAATTTTATTATCCGTATTTCGACCGGATACTGAATTACTATCCGGTATCCGATCGGATAGCGGATAGTTACCGGATATCCGTTTCATCTCTATTTATAGTTTGTTAGGACTAGTCGTATGATGATCTCTTTAAGTATTCCACTCTAGTATTCTCTAACAATAGAACCTACCATTATATTGTATAACTCGTCCATTGCTTTCATTTCGAACAGCATTTGTTTGAAACCATCATCGATCATACATTGTAATTTTAAAACGATGTTTATTCAAATTTTGTAATTTCAACATTAAACATTGTCGAAAATTATCACATTATGTATTTAATTGTTTTAAAAATCGAATCCAACTAAATATTTCAGCTTGATTTGATAACACAATAACATTTAATAATTTTGCTGACCAGAATTCTTTTAAAAATTCTTCAATATTTTCAATAGTATCCATATACGAATAAATCAATAAAATTCGAGCATGATGTATAAAAATATTTATTTTTAATAAATTCTTAATATCTAAAATCTTAAGCATGAAGAGTAATAATTAAGCCATATTTCTGCTTTCTTCCCAGTATTTTGTTGTTGTATTGTCGATGTTTGACTAACTTTGGCAAATGCTAAGATGATATGTGTTCATTTTATCTCCTTTAGATAGAGTTCAAGTAGGTGATTCAATACATCCAATTCTGTGTATGTATTGTGCTTACCAATCATATTTTACCAAGACCCAAAAACTGGCTGCTGTATATTTCCTTAAATGGTCAGGGAGTAGCATCATACTTTTCCAACAAGATTTCCATTTTATTCACTTAACTTCTCTTTTAATCCATTATTATCGATCTTCTTGGAAATTACTGACTGTTGCATTCTAATGAATTCTGCAAAGAGCGAGAACTCACTGGACTGTTATACGGTTTTGGTGGATATTTTTTTGAAGTTAAACAAACTGTTTCTTGATTGAGTAAAAGCTAAAACAGTGGCAAGAATTAATATTTACAAACCGCATTCATCCGGCCAACAGAGAAGTCGTAATTCTATGAAGATATTACGTTGTTTTAATTTAAAAGGTGCACCTTGTACACTATACATTTCTAGCTTATATCTGTATACACAATACACTAGATATATTCTAAAATTCTTCTTTTTCCTTCTTTCGTTTACATTTTTTATTTACTGACTTCTGCGAAATTTTGTAGGATGTTCACAGTTTTTATACGGATACGTCAAACCATCAAAAAATATAACTACAATTTATCGAATTAAATTTGATACACGCCTGAATTAATAATTGATCTTTATGTGGCAAATACTGCTTATACTTCAAATTTTGACAAAAATAAAGTATACTACTTAGAATTATAAACTCATTTATCCCCAAAGAACTTTTTTTAATATTTTAAGGAGACTCGTTTAAGTCAATTCTTATACGCTATACTTGATTTCGCCATAAGAAACTGCAGCTTTCTAGGTCATGCAATTAAAAATTTTTTGAATACATAACTCACTATGAATACGTAGTAAGACTGCAAATCATTCCCTATCGATATTAGAAATCAGTAAATATGAGTGTTGAAACTTGTATGCCATTCGTGTTTTGTTTATCCAGCACTTTCCATGTCTCAAACAATTTGATTTACAGTCACATATACGTACGAATTTACGGATCACAACTTATGAACTTTTTTAACTCCAAAAATCATACAATATTGCCAATTTTATTAGAATAAAATAAATTATGACGTAGAAATCAGATAAACTAAAAACACATTTTTATAAAAAAGAAAGTATAGACATTACTTTTTCAACTTGTGATAAATATCTTTGTAACATATCTCTTACATCCTTTTCTGAAGATGAATTGACGAGGTTGAACCTGAACCGGACATAGGGCATCAGTATTACAGCATCCTTGTACCCAGAAACGATTACTCACATTATATTTAACGTTTGACATGTGCACAGATAACTAACTATTACATGGCTATGGCAATACGTACAAGAAAAGCTTTCGTGTCTTTTAAGCTCTTTGATAGATGAAATAATGTTTGTTATAGTAAATCGCTAGGAAGTGGTTTTACTAATAGGGATTTTCTGCTACTTGATTTTTTGTTTCCTTTACAGACAGTTTCAGTGAGAAATGGTAACATTTAAGAAAGATACTATGAATAAGCTAAATAGGCTATTGCAAATAGCTAATGATCCATAATTCGATTTACAATGGATGTTCAAGTTTTCTATATTTTATTAATACTTATTTGTCAAAACCAGCGATATTCACCTGAATAGCGATATTACCGTTGTGCATGGTCAATCTTTTTAGTCGATAGTAGGAAATATGTTGAGGGGAAAATATTTCAAGCAAAAAAGGTTGACTTCGCACCATGGTATCTTTCGGTAGTGGTTGACCCTCAAAGTCAGTTTTTATTTGTAATTAATGAAAGCTAGAAAAAACAATTAAATTATAAAGAAAGAAAACTAACATCTTATGTTGGAAATGCTTTATCGTAAATCAAATAGGTTATTATTTATATGGTACTAGCTGTGAACAATCCGCTACGCTGGGCAACTTCAATTTTAAAAATAAAGATTATTGCGTTATAACATTCACTTCATATGCCGTCATCTAAAATTATCGGTGTTTCCCTACTATATTATGCATGTAAAATACATAAAAACCTTCCCCTTGAATCACCCTGTCTATTAGAAAAAACCGCATCAAAATCCGTTGCGTAGTTTGAAAGATTTAAGCTGCACAGGGACATAGGGACAGACAGCGGGAAGCGACTGTCGATGGCTTTCTCATCAGTTATGAAACAGTGCTGACTATCTATACTAAAATATTCCAGATTTTCCATATACCAATATAATAGAAAAGGTCCAATCCGTATACGCGAAATTTAAAAAATTTCGTATAATATTACTGTAACCTTCTAAATTTTCACCATTTCCCGTGAAACATTCTGTCTATGAAAGAGAGCATACAAGCAGTATAATACATCTTACATTTAGTGCCATTGTTGTTTATTGTTACCGATATATCACAAATGATCATCGATTTCATAATGAATGAGTTGTAATTGAAAAATGAATTGAGTATGAAGGCTTTTGACAATTTCTTTTAACATATATACTTTCATAAAAAAGGAGTCCTAATATTTAAGCAAATCTTTAAGAAAGTTTCAAATTCAATTTTTTTAACAAACCAAGGAAATACAGCCCAGATATAATAAGTATTATTGCTAGAATAGTACAAAATTTATTCCTATTTTGTCGCTCGATTTTACAATTATAAGTACCTACTAGAAACTACACTTTATAGAAACCGAGGTCTTAAAATGGATAAATGGATAAATGTCGGGATCCCGAGCTCATCCCGTCCCTGTATACCTATAAGTAGCACAAAGATTTAAGAAAGAAAACTCGAACTATAATATTTTGAAACAAACATGAATGAAAAATAGCAGAAAAGAGGAGAATACTTTATTCCACTATTTTTGAAAAAGTACTTCAAAATGTTGATTTTGCTAATAAAAAGCCAATTTGATGACGTAATATGGGTATCACTATACGAAATAACACAAATTAGTTTGACAAATATATTCAATAGACAGATAGAAATAACTGATGGTCTAGGACTCGTACCGCTATGACATCACAGCAGGGCTTACCCGCGTTTTAGGTCACGTGATATACAGTTTAAAAATTCCGATTTTTAATTTTAATATTTTAAAAGAAAAAAGTGCTTTTATGACTCGAAATCAGAATAAGTATATTTTTACATAAATTTTAACTTTTTTCAAATTTCATGATTTATTTTTGACTAACGATAATACCCTATTGTTGTTTAAAACACCAACTGTTTTCTTTATCCTTTCAGCGGTTTCATTGGAACCCTTTATCGGGTTAAATACAGGCCTGTTAAAAAGTTAAAAAATCTAATTTTGTCACAAAAATTTTATGTTGTTTATGCAAAACTGTGTACAGTAATGTAATATTATAAATTATCTATTGTACAGTAAAAACAAGTTTGAAAAATTTTTCTGCAAATTAATGGAAAAAATAGTTTTTCTACGAATCGATTCAAAACTATATTATTGCATACACATTCAATATCTAACTGTAATAGTAGTAAGGTAAAAGTTATTATTTTTCCTCCTGTATTGCAGTTGAAAATCGTTTTATCGTTACAGCAAGTATTATAACTGTTATTACCTCAGAGAGAGGAAAAACTACTAACTTTAGACACCGAGAAACTTTTTCAATCTTATCTTTCGAAGATAGAGACACAACTCTCATAGTCTGTTTTGTAATGTAAATAAAGTGTGTTCTATAACTACCGATTTCTATATCATCAATACATATATGCAATTTGATAGAATTGTCCAGAATAGTAGTCGAAATCACATGTGAATGTAGGTAAAATGTTTATGAGGTTTTACTCTACATTTATAGAGTTGGTACAAATTTAACGGTTTCTCCGAAAAATTAGATTCTTTAAAATTTCTGAGACTGAAATACAAAATTTATTGTATATAACTTTGCTTATGATAAAAGTTCTCATTTTAAGGTAAAACTATCTTCCAGGAAAATGCATTGGGGTTTTGAGATTTCGACCTGGGGTGGAGAGCTTAAGCATAATATTCTATACATTTTTTATTGGTTAATCTGTGGAGACGTCAAAACTCAGCATCAAAATTCTAGTAAATTCTACATGAGAGATTTATTTTCGCTATAGTAAAACATGTTTCTAATGTGCCAAAATATCTCTATGGTAAATTATTCGGACAGAATTGATGGCCGGGAAAAACTGTGAATAAATTGACTAAAAAATCTCCCTGTTTACTGATATTCCGGCGATTCATTTCCCCTTTATTTAACATTTGTCCGTAGTAATTAACACGTTTGTAGCTAATTTTATCACAAACAGAGCTGCTAACTTTAATCAATTTTAATTTTGAACATGTGAAAGCAAACAATCACCAACGGACCCATCTTGTAAACCGTGCATAGCAAGACCCAATTGACCTATGTTGCTCATTTATGAACTCGACCTCACTTTTTACGTCCTTAGCACGCTATAAAAATTTAGACTTGAATCTCTTTTCGTTTTGAGTAATCGTGATGACAGACGGACAAACGACAGACAGACAGAAAGACAACCGGAAATGGACTAATTAGGTGATTTTATGAACACCTATATCAAATATTTTTAAACGTTACAAACAAATTTTGTTCATAGTATCAATATTTTTAAGCGTTACAAACTTAGTATACCTTGGCATATTTCATATACATGGTGTAAAAAATACCAGTTGATTTTGAAAGTACTCTACAAGTTGCTTATATAAAACGATCTTAGTTACCAATTACATTTTAAATGTACATCTTGAATCTAATCATCCTCGTAGAAGCAACCAACCATTTTGCAAAACTATAGGTTACAATTTGATAGTAAGCAAGGATTTAGTTTAAATTGTAAGCCGTTATGTATACATATATACAGGAATTTCTTTTTATTATATGTTTAAAGAAGATCAAATCCATTTTATAGAGTTGTCCTCAGTATCAGTATTAGTATTAGAGTTAGTTGTTAGTAATGCTGACTGACCATTGTTAAAACACCACTTCTAAATAGTCTTTCATGATGATGGTGAATTGTTATATATAATTCACTATTAAATGTACACTAAAAACGTGCTTTGAATTCTTTTTATTTACCAATTTATTATGCTATTAAGAGTTGGTGTAAATTTGATTGAGCGCATATACCCGGTGCTTTTACCAGCATTGGCCTTAAACAACACACATATATATTGTTTTTTCACTTCATCTCATTTATACTGGAATACGGGCTATGTAGTATCTAGTAGTGAACGGTAGGTACATTCGAATTTGAATAAGACCGAGCGAATATATTCCCATTTGTTTTCAAAGATTGTTTTAGCATCCATTTCTGCTGCCTCTTTTAGCCTGTTTATAAAAATAAAGGCACACCTGTCCTTAATTTTACATTACATTGTTCTAGAACAGTTGTCGATGCCTTTTTTTTTAAAGAATATCACGGATTTTACTCTAACTATGTAAACTATGTTCTTCGCCTTTTGTAAGTAACCTTTGATTATCATCTCGAATTAAACCCATGGCATTGAAAGAATCTAAAAACTTAGAACTGCGACCCGATCCTTATCATTGGTATATGGCGTGACAGTCCGAGGCCCATGTCTAAGATGTATTTTAAAACTTTATACACAATCTTCTACTGCATATCGTTGTGTTTCGTTTAGTTGTATTTCTCATGTTTTTATTTCTTAGCTTATAAAATTGAGCTCAACCAAAAGACTAACAAAAATGCCCTTTTTCTGTAAGAAACAAAAATTACTTTGCTTTTCACCAAAAATTATACTTCACGGCAGAGACTGAGCCTAATTGATTGTAACAACAAATGAAAAAGCGCAATTAAAGTCGAAAAAAATACAAGGTTAAAATTTTTCCCGAACCTTGCAAAAGTATGGTTGGGGTTATAATCAGGGACAGTGCTTGAAAACTATCCACAATACCTCTAGTTGGATAGCCCTTTTATATACTGTAATATTAGCTTTGCTAACATAGATACTATAGTATACTGTCTATCATACCAGCAGCATTTTAGTAAACGCCATAAATACATATTCACTTACCGTGAACCCAGTTGGAATTTTCATTAACTGCTAATTATTTTCCTCTTTTTGCTGTATATTTTTATGATTATTTATTTAACTGTACAGTCAAACCTGGGTAAGTGAGAACTGGATAAGTGAGAAAATTCTATTAGTGAGAGTTATAGCCAAGACCCGTCCTTTAAGCTCCCAAAACCTCTATTAGCGAGAAACCTCCGTAAGTGAGAATGCTACTTATCTATATCTCTAAAAGCGACAGTCGAGCTTTATTTATTTATATTATTTAGGAGGAACTATAGCTACAATAAAAGCATATTTACTACATTCGAACTTGCTGTGACTTATTATTCCTGTGTACCTCTATAAGAGAGAAACGCTATCCATGTACCCTCATTATCGAGAAACTCGGGAGCGAGAATGAGATTGTGCTCCCTTTAACTCTCGCTTATCCAGGTATGACTGTATTTTTTTCTAAGAAACATTTTCGAATAGGTAATGAATTATGAAAAGTTTTTTGGTAGATCAATCAAGATTTGATTCGAATAAAACAGTTACATTAAAGATCATCTCTTATGGATGTATATTTTATATCTATCTATATAAAGTTTTGAATAGCTCTACTGATTGAGACAACGATATGAAAACCATTTATAAAGAATAATAAACTGTTTATAGTCTTCGAAGTACATTTAGATAACGAATAAAAAAAAAGCGTATAAAAGAAATCTTTTAGAAACGTTTTAAATGATGTTTAAAGCCAATTTGAAAACATTATTTGAACAAATGATATGCATTTTTATCTGATTCTGATGTTATTTTCTTTTCAAAATATACATATTTTTTATTATTTTTTTTTTTTTTTTTACATTATTTAACTTCATGAATTCATTATTTTATTCAAAAAAATTATGGTGTGGTAAGTTCTCAGACAATTAAAAATACTAGGATATATTAAGCTATGTAAACCATCTCATAAAAAGTTCTGGAAAATATAGTTTGAGTTTTTCGTATAGTATTAGTTCAATTCAATACAAGCAAAGTTGTAAAAAATAGAATTTATTACGAATTATCTTCATAGCATTTTCATAGCATTCTTCATAGCGTATTTTCCTCTTGAGTTCTTTGGCAAAAAATTAAATAATATAGTTTATAATTTTAAGCATAAAAAGCTCCTTAAATATTTAACTTAAAAATAACTAAAACGTATAAAATAACGTATAATAGTAAATTTTATTTTCCGCCACTTATTATTACTTATTATAATTTTAATTGGTCTAATACTAATACAGAAATTATTAAAATAATCAAAAGATAATTATCGAAGCCCTATATCATTGGTATATGCAATATTAGATCCATAAGATGGAAAGCAACTTTCTGCTTAGAAATTGATATTCTATTCATTCTGCTCTTCTAATACGGGAGTTTTGAGGCACCCAATAGAGAATAAATAAATTATAATTTATTTAATTATCTTATACTCTCAAGTGAAACGTGTTGTTGAGCTGAAACATTAATTTCACTGTCGTATTTAGCCGTTCTTGTCCACGTCGTTTTCTTCTCAAGCGTCTTCGGCTTTTGAAGTAAGACAGCAGAGGTTGATTATTCTATCCCTACTTCGTTGGTTTATTTAAACATTTCTTTTTTTGTGTGTCCGAATTCATCCTTTACAATAACTTTACATTCCATTATCGTCTCACCCAATGAAGTAGTTAAAAAATACTCCAGTGAGGAAAAAATTTCCTATTTTAAATGAAATATAATATTGTTGTAGGTTATAGTTATCGTCGATATATACTTAAACAGAATACTTTTTCTGTAATAAATGTTCAGAGACAAATTCTACATCGAAAGATATTTATATCCTGTGACATTCTGTATCATTTTTTATATAGGAATCTACTATACCTTATAGAAAAATATCTGCATAATGTCAATAGATATTACATAATACATAAAAATTTAGTGTGAATTCTTCTTGTCCTCCATGGGCAGAGTAAAAGTTGTGTGGCATTTCATGTTTAAATTTTTTTATCTACACACATTTTAATAATCACAGAGTGTGATATTTAAGTACGAGAAAAAATATTTAAAATGATAATGTAAAGGATGGGCCATTTTAATCTATGCATCTGAACACCTCGCCAGAGGCGTCACCAATTAAAACATAACCTCAACAAAAATTGTAGAGTTTGATGGAGGACATCATGTTATGACATCAGATTTGACCTAATTCTTCGGGTTTCTTTTCAATTCAGATCCTAAACAGATCCGTAAGAGAGTTTCATTTAAAACTTTTTTTCGAAAATGGTCAGCTTTGGAAGGAAATGCGACTTGAAAATATGTCATTATTGCATTTATTAATCGAAAGAAAACACGCTTCCAACGGAAAAATGCTTTATCCAAAAGTTGTTAAGGGCAATAGAGGAAATACGCCTGCTTCTATGACTTTGACCTGCAATAAGCGTATTTTCTTTCGGTTAAATGCAATAATGACATATTTTTAAATCGCATTTCTTCCGAAAGCTAACGTTTTTCGAAAAAATGTTTTAAACAAAAATTGTAATTTTTTTTATGAGGATCAACTTTCTAAACTATCTTATTCTATCTCTTGATGTTTAGAATCTAAATTGGCTATTGTAATTATGTGTGACACATTTAATTTCAGTTTATTACATTACACTACTTGCAAAACACAGTCAAAAACATTCAAATATATAAAAGTGAAAAAAATTATATCAGCGATTCAAACGACATCAAAATCCTAGGATTCGATGAAAACTCAACATCAATTTTCGACATTGAACACTCTTTACTATATGGTTGTTTGATAGTATCATGTATATAGAGGCCTGTAGGTAGTTCCTGGTAGCTGGTATATATATCCACACGAAACATCCATAAAAATATGAAATCTAATCTAAAATATATTCGGAAGGATATCAAAGTGATATAAAAATTCAATGATGTATGATTTATTCAAACTGTACCTACAATAAATATTATGTGCAAGCATTAGTAATAAAATAATGTTGATATTTTACCCATAAATACTAAATATAAATCATATTTTTTCATATTATTTGCTAACGTATGGAACTATCTATCTACCACACTATACGTATAAAGTTCTCCTCCTACTATTATGTCTCACACTACCATTTTTGTCTCAAACCACAAGTCACACATATAAAACCCCATCTATTTTTCGTATTCGTATTGTCTTTTTTTGCGAAATAGCAGAGATAGTTTTGGGCAATCATGTTTTACATAAAATTTATAGTCCATTGAAAGTATTCAGTTTTTGTTTTTACACAATCCTGAAGTGTTTTCAACTGTGATAAGATCTGACCAAAAAAAATTCATGATTTCAGAATATTTGGAATAATGTTGGAAAAAAATTTTGCATATGATTATAATTCACCCACTCGGGAGCGCGAGACGGTCTCACTTAGGGTGCGAGCTGTCTTATGAAAAACGATTAACTTTTTTTAGATTTTCGATTAGAAATACTTCCTTTTTTTAAGCAAAGCACATTGCATTCGAGATCTCTATTTTCAGCGTATTATCTAGATAGTTTAAAGCAAACCTCATACCGCCTGTTTTCCAAGACCGGGTATCGACACAAAAGGTGATCTATTCTTATTTTTTATTAAACTTTAGCCTTCTCTGTACAATTTAGTTCTTTAATTGTTGAAATAAGAAAACTTGGGGACTGGACGTTACACATTGTAGGTACTTCCCAAATGTGAATGTATTCCCAAATCACAAGAACAAGACACTAAAAGCGCCCTGCTATATGGAGATATAAATAGTAATCATCAATAAGAACTGTCAAAATCCCATCATTCATTTCGATATTCATTAACGTTATTGTCCAGGCTATCCAACTTTCCAATCGTGAAATTCCCGCTACCTATCTTGTCTTTCACGCCTGGTTTTCAGTCGGTATATGCCCCTTTGTATATGTCAAGCACGAATGAGGAACAGTCGAATTGACTAAGAGCATTTTAAAGAAGATTTTTTCAATATCTAGAAAAATATGAACCACAGAGAACAACTAATCCCTGGTAAAGTATTGGTTGGAATAAAAATTAACATCGTATTAACTTAAGGAAAATAACGAATTGTTCATGCTTCGAATATTGATATTGATAAAACGCATCTTATAACGAAAGCAAAAGGAAGAGATCGAAGGCTCGTGGTACAACTTTTAATAACGAAATATAAAGAAAAAGCGGCATGCTAATACCCAGATCTAAAATTCAACAGTTTCCTGTGACTTATGAATGCATAAAACGGACATGGAATGTCAAGGTTATGAACTCTGCATGATTACGTTCTGGACTTGGCGATAAAAAGGGAGCACCCATCAGAAGAGAATCTAAATGAAGAGACATTAAAATAATGCACAAAGATGGATACCAAGTGCTTATAGTATTGGGAGACTTAGAGTAGGGTCTAGTCCAGCAAGTGTACTGAATATTTTTATCGTTCCCATGAATATTTCATAATCTTTACAAGTCAAAAAAATGCAAGCATTTTTACATTATACTTGTATTTTTTTATGTTAGGATTTTATATACAACTATTGTTTATAAAACCAATTCTAGCTTGATCCTTCTGCGTCGAATCGCTTTTCTATGATTGGCTCTTTAATATACAACACGTGTTATTTGGTAGTAGTTAATAGCAGAATTATTGCATGTACTTTATGGAGTTTTTGAGAAAATTACTCCAAATCAGTTAAAATTAAGAAATTACAAAGCCCTTACATAAAATACATCTGGATTACAGCAAAGTGTAAAAATATATATCAAGTATATATCCTCAGTGATCTATGATTCTAACATCGCATCGGTTCCACATACACAACTATTTACACACAGACAATTTTTAGTGTCGATGTATGAAACACAAAACACAATAATAATGTATGTCCATATTATTTCAAACCAAACGAACGAAAAGGCCACAACTATAATAGTATCATGGGTAAAAGCAATAACCATTACGAATCGAGAGAAAACCGTACCATTTCAAATGACATTGCCGTACTGAACGTATATAGGCAAAATTTATTTCGATATCACATATAATGATCACATACAGATGGTTCTAAAAACGTGACATCCTCGTAAAAATATGTTTTTGAAAAAGATTATTTCGAATTAAAATTATCTACGATAAATGTTCGTAAATTGTTCATTTTGTTATTGTCCTACGAATAGTTTTGTCCTACGTTCCAAAATGCATTTAATCAAATAAAATATAGATAAAGCTACTGTAATTTTTTTGAACTGCAAAAGATACAAAATTATTTTGTACGTAGTCCTTACATTATCTTAAAACGTTGAGAAAAGCCTTGAAACTACTTTTCAGATTCTTTAAAGTCTGGACGCACCCAATTTTTAATTACTACGTCAGCTTAAAATTTATAAAATACATACTTTCTTTCATACTCTAATAAATAGTTAATTGACTTTCTCGCAATCTGGACGATTGTCTGGTACTCAACTAGGCGGAGTAGGATAACGTATACGTCGTTTTAAAAACCGCCCTGGAAAAACATCTACACAAATTTTTACTTGTTTCAAATAAGTTGAATAGGTTTATGAAAGGTTTATTGAACTATTTTCTCTAGGTAACAACCTCTGTTGCCGGCTAGCAAATTCCATGCAACTTTGTTTCCCAGTGCATAGTACTGTACAATTTAGGCGATGGTGTTGTCACAAACTATTGTGGCCTAGAGAGTCATCTCCATTGTTGCCTTAGCCTTATTTCCTCCCAAAAATCATTTTTAAGAGATACAATTTTAAATTCTCCCCATGCCTAGATAAATTTTTATATACGTTTTAGACATTTGCATTTATGCTTTATTTAGTCAATATCACTATGAATAAGCTAATTGTTATATTAATAGATATTGTATGTAAATTTCTGAGAGCTGAGCTAAAACCTATAATTTATAAAATTCTACCTCTAATTACACTTAAATAGGTTTAGGGTGGAATGTTAAATTTTAATTATTGATTCATAAACAGATAGCTGCAGCTTTCATTAATATTCGATATCTCAAAATTGGCAGGGGTAATGTTTTAAAAAAAAATTACTTCACATAAACAGTTAAAATATTTTTAGGGTTATCGGAAAATGTCTTCCTAAAAATGAATTCTTTGTTTTAGGACTTATGAATCATCTGTTGTATGCGTATATATTTTTATATTATGTTGACATAAAAATAAAATTGAAGAGGGCCAAACGAACATGGGGAATTATTTTTAGGTGAAATAATAGGCGTAAGATATGATTTTCATTTTTCCATGGATGTTGTTTTTTTATTGTTATATTTGTGGTTTTGTGTGGTGATATGTAAAAGCTGTTGTTTTCATGATGAAGGTTTTCTCCCAGGCTAAGAAATTGGTTCACTAATAATTCAAAATTTTCAGGATAATCATGGAGATAAATTTATAAAAAATATAAAATGTGACTAAAGTGGAATATATAGTGTGTGGTTAGCTTGTGTTTAGCAAAATTTCAGGAACCCGACTATGGTTAAAAAACCAACATTTTGGGGTTTCGTTATGATAAAATAACTGATTGAATGACAATTTTTGCAAAGCAAATGTGGAATAATTAAGCTGAATTATAGAGCGAAAATTTTGCAGAATGATATTCTCTTTAACAATAATTAGGGATCGTGAAGAGATATCTTGAATTGAACTTTATAACACTGAAAAATGGAACCAGTTTATTTCAATTGCGGAAAAAAAAGTAGAATGAAAATACGAACATATTTATGATGACAAGTCACAAATTCAGCACCTTTAATAATGTCTGAGAAGCACTTTCATATTTCATTTTTCTTCTTACAATATTCGTAATATTATTTAGTACTTGGCACAGCTCACAATTTTACACATATACACATGGCTTAAGGTCGGATTACATGCAGATTCCCTATATATGAGTGTTTTTTACCAGGAAAAAATTTAGTAAGAACGACACACAATTTCTGTGTACGGTTGACATAAATACTAACACTTAATAAATGTGTTAGGATTTTGAAAGTTAATTAGTCACTGGAATCAGGTTTCAAGCTCGGAGGATAGCAGTCACGGCTTTTATGATCTATCATCTCCTTAAATAAACAAAACTGCGGCTTTGTTTTACTTCTTATACACGCCAGCTTATGATGTTATTGATAATGACCATAATCCGCAAGAAATCGCGAATCGTTTCGAATTCCCATTTGTATAATCCACAGAATTCACATTTGTATAATAGTATAACATACAATGCGTTTAATTCACACTTTCGCATAGTACATCCCAGCAGTGTGAGAGAGTACATACATATGTATACATTAAGCAATGTGTTTCAGAAAGAGATATTAAAGGTATGTTTTCCTGTATATGTTGTGGCTTCGGTAGTAGACACACAGCATAGTAGCGAACCGACATGCAACTCAGCGATGGTTCACTGCTATGCTATATTTCTACTATCGAAGCTACAACATATGCAAGAAAATATACCTATAATAGTATCTCTTTCTTAAACACATTGCTTAATGTATACGTATGCATGTCTCTCTCACACTAGTGGGTAGCACCATGCGAAAGTGTGAATTAAACGCCCGGTTTAGTATAGCATACAGGCTGATGTTATAAACTTTTTTGTCATGGAAAAGGAAAACAGTAACGATAAGAAGCACAAACAGTAATAAAATTTCTAATTAAAAAAAAAAAAATTCAACGCTAAAAAAAATGTAACAAAGAACGCTGCCTGTTAGCAGGTAAGATTTAAGATCATCATATTCGCATAATGCTAGTAGGTTCAAATATAGAAATATATACACACATAATCCGTTAAAATTTTGTTACATATTACTTAGCAATATTTGGTCGGTTTTAAACAACAATTATGGTTTTTGCTGCTAAACCGATCTTTACCAAGAGTAGATGCCCAGCATAGAGTTTAGCTCTCCAGTCAAACTAAAGTATATGCATCCTCAAACGACAAGTAACGAATATCTCTCTTTCTATATTATGTTTTCATAATATATGGTTGCAGACAGATGGCAGTGCGGTCATAAATCAGTGCCAGCGCTAAAACTGGAATTAGTACATAGGGTATAGCATGTCGTGATAAAACATAACCTCTTACCATCTTGCGGAAATATCATATTTACCTCTGATGACTATATATGAATATATATGAATTTTTTTTTAATATAGTAAAATGGGTTTAACAATTATTATTCTTTAATACTAAAAAAATTGCCTTTGTAAAGAAAGATGTTTGAAGCACCACTAAAAATTAAGTGCGCTAATAAAATAAACACTTTACTGTTGTGAAAACATAAATGCATTTTGAAATAATTTTCGAAAAAAAAGTACTCATCATAATATGGCCACAATAGAAATTAAATCTGAGTGTTGGGCGCTTATCTTAATCCCCAGATCCCCAAGATTATACTAAAGGAAGCTACCTTTTATAACTGCAGATACCAGGTAGGTCGTTCCTAAATTATTAGCGAAGAAGTTACAAAATATCGTCATAATTATGTACTCTGGAGTATTACATGGACTTGCTATCTAATTCAGTTTATGGAAATTGAATCGTACAATTTTCAAACACAATTACAACAAGAATTGGGTTATTTCAAAACATCATTTATATAATATAGTTAATTAAATAGGCAGAAAGAGATAAAAGAAATTTTCTTGGAACATATAGGACTAGAAAAATTAATATAAATAGAAATCTTACATTATATATTAGTTTGAATTATAACATTTGGTAAAAATAATACTAGAAGATTAAAAATACTTGGTCTGTTATATTTATTTCTAGAATTCCTTTCACACGTACATTTCTTTCAGTTCCTATTACACGTACAAACAAACACTGGTTCAAGTTAATTTTGTATAAGTAAGTAAAATGAAGCAAAATATTTCAAGTGTAAAGCAAAATTTTGAGCGAAAAAATATATTTATATTACATTCCTATGATTAACGTGAATAGCTGTGTCAATATATCACCCAAATGCTTCTCGCTAATTCTTTACGGATGTATAAGCACGGTAGTGTGGTCACAAATTTAAAAAATTTATATTTTAAATATTGATGATAAATTATATTATAGCTTGACGATATAAGACGAAAAGTAAGAATACAATTTTAGGATGTCTGGCGTAATTTTCAAAATATCGAAAATGAAAAATTTTGTTTAATTATTCAGGTTTCGATTTTCGAAAACCAAGGCACATATCGAAAAACTTTATTCTTATTTTTCGTCTACATTCCTGCAGTTATAAAAAAATTCATCATCAAAGTTGAAAATAAGATTAAAATAATTTCAACAATAAATCGACCCTGCTCTTACATCTTCTATGCCATTGCTTATATGTTTACTTTCTATTAAAAAGTTTTTTTTTTAAATTTGTTTTCATTCATTCCAAGTGAAAATTACCTTCAAAACCTTTCAAAATATGTCGTTTTTTCAGATTCCTCCATAAGAGCCAATGTATTTTATATCGATTTTCAATAATTTTTTCCTTCAAAATTGGCAAGTATATCTATGCTGAAACTTTAACCACATATTCTTTGAGTAAAGTCTACCTATAAAAAAATTTTGAGCGTTTAAATCAAACATTGTTGTCATGCTCAAACATTCTTAACAAAACCTCGTGTAAATTCAACTTCTTATTTAACCAAGATAATAATAAAAGATATTAGAAATAACAGAGCCTGTACTAAATATTGATTATAATGCATATTGTTACTTATATTAGAATTACTATACACTATTTTACAAAAGTCTTAAGCTAAGAAAAACTGTAAGAATTAAGCAAGATTGAGAGATTGAAGAAGAGAAAATCTTGGACTTGAAGGATTTTCCAAATTGAATCTGATAGAATCACGCGAAGAAATTTAACTGTGCATTAGAAAATCATCATTAACAGAAGGAGAAGTGGCAATACCTAAAATCAAAATTTTCATTTATGTGTTTTTTAAAGTCATACATTAAAGTATCACAATGGAACTTGTTTCTATTAATAGTGTAATTATGTATTTTTTGAGCAGTTAAATATTGAGAGAAATTAAACTACAATTTTATTTCGAGTATCGAGGTATCTATTTCAATAACTATTTAATAACTGTCGATAGAAACGTATGAAACATGGTACATAATTTGTAAACCATAGTGCAACATCATAATGAACCATAATTTGCACCCTAATGCACCTAGAATCATGATTCATGACTACCGATTGTACTTGAAGGCGCTCCCTTCATCGTGTAAACCTTACCATTTACACTTGAGAACAGCTTTATGTATGTGGTTGAACATTGAAAACCGTACATGTTCCTCTTATCCACTATTATCAGCGCTCCACAACAAAAACTTCAACTGGTCGTTTTGGTGACTCAAGGTGGATGAGACTGAGACTATAGAATAATAATTTCTTAACTGGAATTTCATATAACCACTTACCCACCAATGACCAAGTGCGTCAAGTATGATTTATAAAACAACTGAATGACCCGGTGAACTATGATTCACAAAAAATTTTTTTTACTTTAACTTTTGATCATTGATTATTAGTCTTAAATAACCTGCAGTTTCCTATTCATTAATAGCTATATTATGCTTGGCCTCGCTTAGACCGCTCGCTAAACACAAACTTTTCTTCCGTCTTGTCTTGGTAAATTAGACGACTCTCGGCTCCGAAGCTTGAAGCTCTCGCATGAAATTCATTACTAGCTAGGCGGTGCTTGGCCCCGCTTAGCCTAACCACTAAACCCAAACTTTACTTCTATCTCTAGGTCAATTAAACGGCCTTCGGCCTGGCTTAAATTTAAACTCCAGAGCTCGTCGGGCTTGTTATTTTCATAGGAAATTGCGAATTTTTAAAAATGAACATTTGAACATTTTAGCAAATGAAATAATTATTAAAAAGAATAAATAATAAAAAGGCAACAGTAAAGAGCGGTCTTACATCCAAATACTGATTGTTACAAATTTTGCTTAACTTCACCTAGGGGATGTTTTTTTCGGGTTTTCAGACGTTCTTTCGAGTCTTTCAAATATTTTTTTCCTGTAAACCTTGTCTTGACCATTACAACAAAACAAGTCGAATTAGTCAAATAGGTGCACCTGCTTTCATGCAAGGACAAACAATTGATTTTTATTTATAAGATATGCTTGTAAATCTTTTAAATAGACAATATAAATAGGAAGAATAAAACCACATTGACGATCAGTTTTCAGCCTACCTGCATTTTCTATCACAAAAGCCGCCAGCCTATCACAAAAGTACAATAAAACTTTTGAACGGGAGTGTAAATATTTTTCTTTTTATTAAAAAATGACCACAAGAAGCAGATATAGCATGAAAGTCCGCAGCTATTACAAACGATCAGCAAGCAGAATGATATTGTTTTTATTAGATATTGTAAAAACAAGATGTTGCCTGCCTATGTACTAAATTCGGTAAAGCCATTCTTGTAATATTGTGACTGTTAGGTATATGATCTTTCGTTTGTAGTAAACCAATAATAACTGTTTTAACCTCTTACCAGACACCACCGACTGATATAATACCCCTCTTCCGTTTTTTCTAATATTATGGGCCTTTTATGTGCCTTAATAATAAAATAAAATGAGAAGGTTTTTATTACGTAGTATAATATTGCATAACAACGTCTAATAAAAATAGTTTTTCCTTGTTCAATATAGACCTTAATAAAGTGAATTCGTATGATGTAATGCAGCTTTCAATGTGGTCATTTTTCGAAAGCTTTCGAAAAGTATGCTTGGATATAAATCTTTTATTTTCATTAAGGAGTAGTAGTAATTGCACAATATTAATTTGTCACGCTTTATTAATTTCAAAATTATTTTATTTTCCTTGCTTCTTAAGACACAGTTGCAAAAAATACGAATTCCTAAATTATTTGTCCTATAACATAAAAATATTTTAATAAATATTTATGTCAAACTGCAATATCACTCTAGCTTTACATCATAGTTTACACAAAGTGGTTAGAAGTTCGAGAAATACATAAACAAATGTACATGAAATCATAATCAAAAAATATCGAATTGGTGGTTTTATAGACTCAATATAAAAAATGCTAAGGTTTCCAGCACCCAATAACACATAATACAAATGGTGATATTTTTTGCACCAGAAAATGCGGAGCACTTAAACTAATGATATATTATGCAATTATTTGTCTGCTCCAGGCATAATATTTTGGGTTAAAATAGAGATTAGAGAAATTAGGAGGATTTGTGGGCGCCTATAGTTTAAAAAAAATTAAATCTTCAAACTTGAAAATAGAAAACAAAATTTTGATGTGTCTTAGTTAGGGAAAAGCTGTAGCTCAAGGTTCGGTCAGCACTACAAAAACCCGTTCTCATCTAAGCGTCAACGAAAGTTAATGAATCAAGCCTTGTTTATTTGATCCAGTTCTTGGTCAAGGCCAATAAATCGAATCTTCATCTGCCACTATTTTCTCTTGAACTTGAACCAAATATAATGTACCCAAGCTTGAGCCAATATCTGATACTCAAGCTTGAATAAAGAGATTCACGCTAATTCAAAATAACCTGCTCAAATATTTGAAAAAATATTGGTCCAATTGTGATTTCTTCTATGGATATTTGCCACAATTAAACATTAATAGACATATGACGTTTGTATGCTATTGTAACATTTTTGGGAAAATTTCTTTATAATAATTAATCGAATTTCATGATCAGTACGATGCAACATGAGTACTGATTAACTTGATCTTGATGTCTCAAAAGTGTTGCCATATAAGTACAGTTAGAAATAAAATAAAACAAGACAAAATAATAAAATAAAGCGCCTCTTATATGCTTACAATAATTTACAAATATCAGTTAATATCAAATTGCTCGGGTGATTTGTTCTCAGGCACATTATCACCTACCATCTCTTGGGGAAAATAAAGAGTAAGAGCGCGAGATCCTTTCTTCGATATGATGACCTTCGTTATTTTATAAAAGCTGAAAGTTTCTCTGAGTATGCCCCCGACACAGATAAAAACGGCCCCTGACTATGAAGTTTGGAAGTTGGTGGCTTTGGCAGGTAACTGGTAGCAAAAGTGAAAAAAATATGAACTTACGTATGTTACTGGATCTAAGTTAGGGAAGAAGGTGGGTTGTGGGATCTTTTCTGAAGATCTTGATCTGCGTCTATCATATCGGCTGCCGGATCACTGTAGTGTGTATCAAGCGGAAGTGATGGCTATTCACGAGTTTTGTGTATGTCTAAGACTGAACACCCTTAGGTGCAGGGACATTACAATCTTAACCGACAGCCAAGCGACTCTAAAATCTTTCAGCTCAGTCTAGTAGCACAGGACTGCCGTACGTCCTTAAATGAGCTGGCGGAACGAATGAATGTAGACCTGGTATGGGTACCGGGACACAGGGAAATGGCACGATGCTGCCAGACACGAGCATCAATAAATACCCGAGAGAGGAACGTACTTGTGGTACTACAAGACAGATATGGTCTGAGTACAATCGCAGGCGTTCCGAAGTTCTCAAATCACTTCCAAGGGCCTCTGTTCGCAAAGTTGTTGCGGCTATCACAGGACACTGGCTGGGCGGCAATCATGCTGAACGCTTAGGCCTGTCAGTGTATCACGACTACTACAGGAGCTGTCACAGTGATGACGAGGAGGAGACAATGTATCATCTTCTCTGTCACTGCCCAGCTCTCGTCATGAGGAGATGGACTTACTTGAGCCAGCCTCTCTTTGACGACCTCTCCGACCTAAAGTCAGTCGACGTCAAAGCCCTCCTGCTGTTCTTACACAGCTCCAAATGGTTCATGGAGTAGTGGGCGGGAATGGGCCAACCCATTTACGGTATCACAACGGACCTTTTGGTCTAAGTGTGTCCTACCCCAGGACAGCCACTCTAACCTAACCTAACCTTACCTACGTATGTTACTTGGGGAACTACCAAAACATGTTTCCTTAAGTATCAACTCCCCCCAAATATCGTGTTTCAGTTTTATACATGCTGAAAAGATGAGTTTATTACTTTCGTCGCAACTCCGCGAAAATATGAAAAAACCCTTTAAACTACCTTTTTTATTTCAATTCATGTTAGAAACACTTTTTATTTCAATTCATGTTTTGACATTTGCCAAGGAACAGGTTCAGAATTACGCGATTATTTGAAAAAAATTAAAGTCTCTTTATACGCGGCTGTAATATTCAGAGTGGATAGTTCCTCAAGTAGCATATATAAAATTGAGCTCTTATATTCTGACGAAGGTATGGTCCACTTTAAGGTTTACTACCTGTTACCCGCTAAAACCACCATCATCCAAACTTCATAACGGGGATCGTTCTTACCTGTATTGGAGGCATACACAGAGAAACTTTCAGTTTTAATAATATAAAAAAGACTAGGCCATCGCGGGCTCTTGGTCGAAAATGTTTTGTCCGCTCATTGTTTGTGTATTTGCACCTTAACAAAGTAAAAATAATTTATATTCAAAATTCATTTGTAACAAAATTAAAAAACCTAAATGATTGACAATACAATAGTTATTATTATTTACCAAGAAAATATTGTACATAAAAGTTATTTAATGATAAATAGCATTAGACAGAGATAAACATTATAAATTAGAATGAGTAAGTGAATTTAAATAAAAGAGATAGATTTGAACTAACAACAGTGGTGCACAGCCAAACATATACATACATATATTTATCGTAGAATAATTTGTCTTTCTGGAGGAAATCCAGAGAGGACATAGAGACAACATGCTGTGCAATGTGGTGGCAGCACTGTTGGTGACAAGTGACAGCAACCATAGAGACCTCTGTAGGGGGTTGTCACATAACTCATGTTGTCGAGGTTGAATACTGCTGACTAAACAAACGAATGTTGGTTTAAATTTAATACATATATATTATATGTAAATATGGGATGATTTAAATAGGTTGATAGAAAATTAAAACCAATGAGAATATAAATAAAATGAATAATTTGCAGATGTACAGAATGATGTATATAATCCAATGAGAAAATATATGGTAGCAGTAGAATTTTTAAATTTATTTTTGAAAATGGTGTGCTTTGAATAGTATAATATACTAAACGCAATGAACGAAGTCGTTAATTGAGGATTTAGCTTTGTTTATGGCCAACAGGTAGAAGCGGTATGGTCAACCGGAAAATGAATAAACTAAGTATATTTTAAACTGGATGAGTGTGGGCTGTTTTTGCATATGAGCGTCGAATGTCTAATAGTGTTTTTCTTTTTATTGATCGTGTAAAGTAAAAAAGACAGGTCAATTGACGGGAGATCAAAAAAATTTTTAACTCCCGATACCGCTGCTTTTGTACGGCACTGGGTTTTTCGTCAATTTTTATAGGGTTCTTACAGACAGTTTTAAAACAACTTTTCAAAATCGAAAACTCCCGACAAAAAAATAATAATGTTAATGGAATAGTATACACTGTATACAATTATAATTTAACATTATGACGCTACACGATCTTTTACGAACATTTTTTTGTCGGGCGTTTTCGTTGCTCTTTTGAAAAGCTCTTTTAAAACTGCCTGTAACTTTAAATTAATCATGAAAAAATAAAAACAAACAATTTCTTCGGTGAATAATTATATTGAATAAAATTGGCCATCATTTAAATCCTTTCCGTTCAAACCATTCTTGCTTTTAATTTCGTTTCTTGGAATAAATTTCCACAATTAGCTTTCAGCATTTTCGGTCATTGTTTACCATTGTTTAGTTTTTCATACTTCACACTGTAGGTGGTTTTAGTATAACTTAAAAAGAAAAATTTTAAGGTCTTCTAAATTTTTTGCTCGATTTACTAAAATCAATAATTTGAAAAAATCGAAAAAAGTGACATCAATTTTATTTCAGTCTGCTTTATGATTGTATGAATAGTTTTATTAAAACTAGGCCATTACATAAAATATTTGTAACATTTTGAAATATAAAAACAACTTTGAATAGTATATTATTAAAACATGGCTGTCTGTCTGTCAAATCTAATAATTTTTATCTGTCTATGTCATATTTTATAAAATTAATCTTAAAAACATATTAATAACATTTCATGTACATTGTATATCATAGTATACATACATATTACATACAATACAAAAAGTATCTATCTAACCATTGCTACAAGAACAACTTCTGTAAGTGACCTTTTTGTTACAACTCAAGGCAGGTTAATTTTACAGCATATCACTCATAAATTTTAAATTGAAATTGAGAAATAATAAATGTATTTTTATTTTTAACCTTCTTCTAAAAAGATGACTGAATAAAAAGTCGTACATGAACACTCTTCTCGAAAAAAGTGGTGCAGAGAGTCTAAAAAGAAAGAGTGTATGCTCGTAGAACAAACAAAACAGAACACAATTTGTTTAACTGTTAGAAATTGCCGAATTTATGATGGACTATGCCCTTATATCTTATCTGATTAGTTTAAACTTCATTTAAAAACTAATGGTACAATGCAACTTCGAACTTTAACCTTGAATAAATATTTAGCCGATATAGGATCGATGGGGGCTTTTCAAATTTTATCTTTCACAGTCTTCCCAACATCTATACCAATTTTGAACTGTTTTCAAATTATTGCGTAAGTGTTGCCTACCAAACCCCAAATGAACACCTATTATCTTTCCGACGCTTGATAATATACAAATTTTTGTCAATTATGAATATTATATAAACAATTATTATGTATGTAGTATATTCATTGGTTTTAAAAACTTAATGTGTTTAGGTAAATTTATTTTATAATTTTTATACAGTATGACTTTTACAAACTTTTACCAGCTCATTGGTCGTGCGACTTAAATCATCTTTAAAACGTTCGGCTACTGACTGGGAGGTTGCTGGTTCGAAACCAGACAACGTCAGTGTGAGAAATTATATTTAATGGGGCGGTAAAATTGATCATACTGTCGTCGCTTGAATAAGAACGAAGCATTCGACACCACCCACATCATGAAATTTTTTTTGTATATTGTATGTAGTTTAAAATAAAATAAATAAAGATTAAAAAATATTGATGTGGGTGGCCGCTGTTATAGACTGTTATCTGAAAAACGGAGATTAAACCCCATTATTATTATTATATATGGAAGTTGTGTGGCGTATATGTCATATTTTTTATGATAAATAAGAACTTGTTTAGCCGTACTATACTTTACATGTTCAAGTTAATTATAAATTTTTAAATAATAATATATTATTGATTAGGTAAGTTGTCATAATCTGTCAGATTAAAATCAGCAGCATGTCTTTACATCCACAGTTCATACTGAGTACCAGCCTATTGTTAATATTACTATTTACTATTTATATAAAGTAGCTACAGAATTAATGATATTATTATAATATTAATAACAAAAAAAAAGGTTTGGCTCGTAACAACTGGAATTGAAAAGAACCCCAGTCTACATCATCTATATACGAATTAAAAAACTCCTTTATGTATCATGCAGTGATAAGCTTAATGATTATCTGCACAGTGGGTTATTAACAACTAACCCTATATTTTCATTTTTAGTTCTTTAATAACAGTAAAAACTAGATCTCTTGAAAATAAGTTTTTGAAGTAAGTTATTATTATATCTATATTGTTTTGTGTAAAATTTAAATTTGTAATATATTTCACTATGTAAAGGTGCGTTTTCAGGTTCACTACGACAAATTAAAACTTTTTTCATACTATTACCTCACAATTACCAAACCGAAAAATTAAATAATTACAAATTTTCAGGATAATTATAGAGATACTAGTTCGACCTGTACGGAACTTCGCAGTGCGGTACCCGTGGCTAGAGAAATAATATTTAAGTGATATAATTTACTTTCTTTTTATTTATAGACAATTTTAATACAAATTACATAATGAACAAAATAAAATCTTATTATAATTTCTCTAGGCTTATTTTTTCTCAGCGGTTCACCTTTACATCGTGAGTAAATTTTCCGCCATTAGCTAGCAATATAAGCTTTAAGGGGGGGGGGGGGGGGAAATCATGAAATTTGATAAAGGAATAAGGAAGATAAGTCGTGGACAGGAAAAACATACTAGTGAAATAATATATAAGATTAAATTAATCACTATGTATATAATCTTCTATAATAGAAAACTGAATCGCTGAATGTGTCGGTAAGCGCAAATCTCGAGAGTAGCTGAAACGATTTTGCTAATTCTAATGGTTCTTACGGAGAGAAAAACTTAAAAAATTGCCTGGAAAAGTCTACAAACAACACTTTTCTATATTCCCATACAGAAGATTCGTAATAATAATTAAAAGTCAAAGAAACTTCGTTAAGGCGCAAAGCACACTTCGTTAAGGCGCATAGCACATGATTTGGTTTTCTCAATTAATTTTAATAAAATACAGAAATTTTTAATAAGCAAATATTGGATTAATGTTTTCATTTGGCCGAACTGAAGGATCTCTAAGTACACGCTATGTCTCTTAAAATGTGTTATTAATAGACTTTGGGAGAAAAATAGCTTAGCTTGTGTACATAACCGTTTATGATATGTATGTTCGGGACGTTATCAGACATTAAGGTTACCGCTTGCAAGATCAGGACAACACTACATATCCCAATTTCCCAGGTAATCAAGCGGACATAACATTAAATATTAACTACTTAACGGCTTAATTATGAATATCACAGTATTCTTTGGGAAAGAAATTCATCGTTTGGCAAGACATACACCTATTCTTCTTATTTTCCATCCAATTTCGATTATAAAAGATTTCTTTACATAGCAAAACATTTGCACATAAATTTCATGAACGTGAAAATGCACTTTAATAATTTATTTGATCATATAAACGGTTTATATGTGCATTGCGGTCGCCAGGCAAGAGAAAAGATATTTAGACTAAAGGATTATATCCCTTATAATTATCATCATAAAGATTTCTCATACTGTTTCTATAACACAATGATACATGTTTATTAATTCTTAACCATAAATAAAGCGCCCTAAATATTAGTTCTTTGATGTATTTTTGAATTAAAAAAACTATTACCAAGCTTTGTAAACTGTAATAAATAGAACCTCAATAAGATTAACAATAGAACCTTTTTCACATGACTGCAATAGATTAAACATATATTTAAACTTAAAACATTTTTAAGTAAATGAAAAAATCTGCCTTTTCTAATATTTATTTTGAAAAATGCCAAATTAACTGAAATAAGTTATTTTCCACACAATTTATATTATACACTCTAATGTTACTTCTAAGAAATAGTGACATCGACACTTTTTTCAATCAATCTACAGCTACGGTTTTCAAGTATTTTGTAAATAAAAATTTTTTAAGTTAAAACGTGCACTTCCTTGGTTCTCTACTTGGGCTGTCATCTTGGCAAACATATCTAGAATATCTATAGTTTCAGTAATTTCGATCTCAATATTCCTCTTTGTGTCCAAGAGGAGAAATAGATTCTTTTTAAATAAGCCTTACGTACTCTAAATAAATCGAGTTACAATCAGAGTTTAATACTTTATATTTTTTTTTATAAATAATAAACAACCTAGTCATTCTACATATGTTCATAATCGAATACTTTTTTTTGAATTATGCTAACGATTTTCTGTTTAACATCCACAGCAAACAAACAAAATCGTTGAAATACGAAAATCTAAAAATACATTTCGGTGCAAAATTGTGATTGAATATATCCCCATTCAAGATCCATTCATTTCATATAATAAAAATCCAGCGGGGTATACTCGATTCGATTGATAAATTTCTATTAGTTATCTAATGGTTATCTATTTCATGTTTCCATGTATAATTAAAATGCCGTGGATAAAGATACAGATTAGTATCCTAAAACAGGTTTTATAGAAAATAATTAAATATCCCATTGCAAGGCAATTGATGGTTCGAGCCAGGTGTGATGTTAAATCTCACTTCGAGTTCAATAGACTTGCACAATATATTAAGTCATTAAAACGTTTTTATCGTTAAGAATTAACTGTGTAAGTTCGTTTAAGAAACGAATTCGTATCTTTATCCATAGTACAAGGTTGGGCAGGGAGGTATGGATGATTTGAAATAACAGTTACACACTTATTTTTAAACGAAACTCAAAATTTATTTTTTTAATGTGTACCTTAGATGTTGCCATTATAAAAATTAAAGATTCAAAAATTAAAACATTGATTACGTACGAAAAATAACATCTGTTAAATGCTGCCCGTTTTTGTCCATACACTCCTGTAGACGTTGTGAGAAGTTGTCCATACTCCTCTGAAGCATTGCACGTGGTACCGTTCGAATTTCTTGTGTTATTGTTTCACTGAGGGCTTCAAGTGTACGTGGTTTGTTTATGTATACACGTGCTTTTAGGTAGCCCCATAAAAAATAGTCACAAGATGACAGGTCCGGTGAACGAGGACTCCACATCTCCACGCAACGAAATGTGGCGCCCAAGAAAGGTCTGCCTCAAATTTCCATAGCTGCTCTTGATGTATGGCATGTCGCCCATCTTGTTGAAACCATATTGTGGCCGAAAAAACTCACGCAGCATCGTTAGGTAACGATCTGTATTGACAGGGACGGTTCGACCGTTTTCTTGGAAAAAGTAAGAGCCAATAATGAAGTTTCGACTAATGCCACACCAAACAGTCAATTTGTCGCTGTGTGGAGGTTTTTCATGAGTTGACGTGGATTTTCAGAAGTCCAATACCTAAAGTTCTGCTTGTTTACCACTCCTGACAAATGAAAATGGGTTTCGTCACCCATAATCAAGTGTATGGACAAAAAACGGACAGCATTTAACAGATGTTATTTTTCGTACGTAATCAATGTTTCACTATTCGACTTTTTAATTTTTATAATGGCAACCTCTAAGGTACACATTAAAAAAATAAATTTTGAGTTTCGTTTAAAAATGAGTGTGTAACTGTTATTTCAAATCATCCATACCTCCCTGTCCAACCCTGTATAATTAAAAATAATATTTTGTAGTCTTGCATTTTTTGTCTAGTATCTTGTCTACTTTAAGAACGTTGTTCTTTTTTTGCAATCATTTCATTTTATTCATAAAATTAAAATTTACTTTTCCAGAGTATTTTTATTTTATTTTCGATAGATTAAACAGGAAATACTAGAGAAAAAAAGTAGTATCGTGTTTTTTACTAACAATCTGTGTTTTAAAAACGAAGCTTGAAAGCGTACACATGATTTTTTTCTTGTTTTTTTGTCCAATTTAAAATATGAGACACCCCGTAATTGACCAGGTTAAAATATGAGCAACCCGTATATCTTAAGAAAATTAAAATAATAAGATTGCGTCTTCCTATTCAAAGTCACACTGCATTTTATAAATAGTATAAGTAAGTCATATTATTATTGAAAATATTATCGGAAATGTTTGTTGTAACACTGAACATTTGTTCGAACTAACAACAAGCATCATACAATTATTAAAAATATATATTTCAAATTTGCGACCACATACTGTGTCTGATTTCTGTCTCATTAATAAAAATCATTCTAATTTTCTCCTGCTGGTTTTTGTTACAATGTGTAACCAATATATAAAAATAAAATTTTTTTTCTGAATTCACACTGGCTAAAAAAAATAAAGAGTTTTGTTAAGCATATTTATGATACACTCATCTTATCCGACATGTTTCACTTCCACAGATTAGGCTACAACAAGACAATTTACTTCCATGTTTCCATGCGACTACAATTATTTTATTGCAAGCTAGTTGTGACCAGGTTTGAAATAATATACGAGTTTGAGAAGATTTTTGTATACTAAACTGGAAAATTCTTTTTTTACAAAATTTTGGGATAACAAATTTTGCGAATATTTTATGGATTTAACTTGATCGCTCAAGGAAAAAATCAAAGAAATTTTCTCAAAACTGTTATTAGTAGTCGACCATACTCAGTTTTTCGTGAAATAGGAAGCCCATTATGCGAAAGGTAAACACACAAAGATAGAACCTTTGTACTCAAACTAGAGATCAAAGCTATAGAATTTCTTCTCTCTTCTAAACACGGTGACAATGTCATTGAAGGGGCGTTGGAAGCACCCAATAATAATTCTCCTTCCTGTTTTTTCTGTCTCTTGTATTTTAATCTTCGAACTGTTATCATTCAATATTCTTGTTCTATTTTCACGAATTGACGAATTGGTGTTAAAGTTTTCACGCAATAATAAACATACAAATTAAATTTACAAAATTTAAAAAACCCCAGAGAAATTTTTCGAGTACGGAATCCTAAACTCGCACTTGAAACGCATCCAACAACACTCTGCATTAAATTACCTTTTTTTGTTACAGCCTTCTCCAAACCGCACCGATTTTGAGAATCATCATCTATTTTTTAGTTGTTCATCGCTTATTTTTTAGTTGGTAGGGAACCCTTAACTCGCACTTGCAACATAGCTAAGAACACTACCCATTAAATTATCTTTCAATCGAAACATAAAAAATCCAAGTGGATTCATCCGTTTAGGCGGTACGATGCCATTGACAGACACACAAGTTCACAGACAGACACACATATGGGTCAAATTTATAATACTCCTTTTTATGTTTCGTGGTTAAAATTAGAATAAAATTCAATACATTTTAAATTTTGCAATACATTCACGTATTTTATGAAATAACTACCTCACTAAGTGCAATTTTGATTTCAAAATCTAGATGCTAACGGAATACATGAATGAGTGACTTACTTTAAAGTTTCAGTTCGTATAGAAGACCAGTACCTCATCTTCGTAACTTCTTCACTTTTACTTAGACTTTTCTAAGAAGTTTACCTTTGAGCTGAGAAATATAAAAACGTTTTTTTCTTGTAAGAATTAAGAAATTTAATCTTTTTATAATAAAAATTGTATTTCTTAACGAGAAGCTAAAAATATGACCTCTGTAAGAAATCTAAATTATAATCGAAATAGCAATTATGCATTAATATTCAAATATTATTTGCAAAGGCAAAAGCTTGAGATATTCGTGAAAGCGAAAAATGATATGGAATCTCGCATAAGTACCAAATTCGATCTTTCGAGTTGGGATTATAAATCCCAACCAAAGTAATAATAAATCCAAAGATTGATTGTCATTTGCTCACAAATTTTCTTAAGGGCAAATGGTAACTACCCTAAAAACTCTACCCCCATCGTCTACATCTAACTGTCTCCCATTTAGTGACACCGTATGTTATTGCTAAAAAGTAGTACTTACGCACCAAATAATGATTTTATAAAAATAATAAACTAGTTTATGTATTACATTTTCAACCAATTTAGATTTCAAGCGAATTTCATGGTTATAAACCCTGGCATCGCACCTGCAATGGATTATTTTAACTGCCTTCAATAAGTTTTGACTATTGTGTAGAGGCCTAGCTCTTAAACCAGATTTGTTTATTAAATGACTAAAGCAACACACCTTGAACATATTCAATAGAATCGTAAGAATTATTATACATAGAAATACATTTTTTGAATAAGTCATTAAGTTCATTCATATGCATTAATTTTAATATCTGTCATCTTTTAGTAAACCTATAAGTAATTTATTTTTCAAGTGTGACAATTTAAATACAATTCCATTTTTAAAAAGCAAATAAAACGCATTGTAATTGTCAATAATATTATTAAAAAATCAACAAAGGTGTGTTTTTTTTATTATTATTATGAAGTTATTTGTTATTGTAATTATTATCCACGTTGAATTGAATATTAAATAGATGATATTTTCAATTGAGAGCGCTGATAAATGATCTAATTTCTTTATACAAACAGTTTTGTAAACTATTCGTTGTGTGCGTAGTCATGGTAGGGACAATAAAAACGATGCCAGCGCTTCCAGTGAAAAATTTTGGCGATAAAGGACGCTGTTATGACTAATTTGAAATTCATTACATGTTAATGTTATAGACAATATTAAATTAAAATTATTGAAAAACACTAATTAATTAAACTTAATGCATTAAAAATTGTGAAAATAAGAAATCAAATTGCACAAATATTATTTTTCAAATGTAAATTATCATCATTATTTATTTAAATTTTTGAGACAATAATATTTAATTTTCAATGTAAGTCATTAATGCAATCGATACAATTATATATGCATCCATACAATTGAATAATTAAAGTAGTGTATCGTTATCATGGAAACGCTTCCAATAAAACTCACGCACGGTGCGAATACAATTTTAACATATAGTATTGTATTATCAAAGAAAATAAATGAGAACACTAGAATTTTTCGAATTAAAATTCGATTCTTTCCTCTATTTACTATATAAATTTTTGTATTATATACATACGTATTTCCACTAACATGTAGTCATCATTAGTATGGATTAGCCCATCGAACTGATTGGTCAATGTCACAAACTGTTAGATAAGTATTTGGATAGTATAAATTGGGTACAAACTAAAACATCGGTGTGCTATCACAAATCAGACTATCACAAAATTAGCAACGAGCAGCATACGCTATTTATGAGAGTAATTACGATTAGCCAATTCATACAGATGATGACTACATCGTAATCGAAATACGTATTTATATTGAGCAAAAATTTATCTAGGCTATCTATTTATCTAAGAGTCCTCTAGTAAGACTAAATAGCTCGATCCTATCTGGTATTCAACTGATTATATTATATTGAATACAATATCTGCCAAATAATAGTATCGGTTCCTCTCCAGGAAACTAACTTTTTTGAAGAAATTTCTCAACGTATTGAGGCATTCAGAGAAATATTGTTTATTGGCACTTGCGTATTTTGTGGAAGGTTAAAATCTAATATGTAATTAGAAACAAATGGGAAGCTGAAATTCAATATTTAGAATGTCTGTATAAATATTAGTAAAATAAACTAAAGTTTTATACTATGAAAACTATTAAAATCTAGTTATACTGTAGATTTTTTGGATGTATCCAGCCTTCAGTTAATTTTTAATACTGAAAAATATCTAAGTAGAAAGAAAGAAAAATACCTTCGATTAGCAAAATAATCAAAATAATTTCTAAATACGTTTAAAATGCAGAAAATTGCAAGGATTTCATAGAATATCGATTTTTCAATTCTTTTGCTATTTACAAAACTATTATTCTTATCGTTTTTGAATGCTTGGTGGTTTTTCTGCAACGCACACTTTATGCTTCATTCCAGCCAGAGTAGACACGATGAATTAAGGCCTAAAGTCAAACTTTGACACAAATGGTGTAAAATTCACTTTCCAATGAACTGAATACCGTGGCGATTGACATTATTTTTAGGTGTTCAAATTCAATTTTAAGCTTATTCCCTTAAAAAAAACGCTCTTTAGTATTGTTAAAGTAACTCCTTCCTTGATTGTTAACAAGCTCCATTTCTAAATACGTAATATTTAAACTTACATAGACTAAATATTGATTCAATCAACATTTTTACTGTCATGTGCCCATAACTAGTATGAAATAAGAGGTTTCACTGTAGATGCGTGTAGTATATATAAGTCGTGGTGATATTATAGTCAGCCATAATTGATATACCTTCTCTACATGTATAATTTATCATTTATATTATTAATGTGTCAAAAATAACGATGAATAATACACTCTGAACAACATATCATAAAATATATAGCGAAATAAAATAATAATAACTACTATATGTTGTTCTTTCTATAGCTAACTAGAGCTATTCCATGGCTGTTCATTCTGTAGCTTCAAAACAACAAAAAAACTTTGTTATTTGTTGTTGAATAGCTTTAACGGCACTGGGAAATTATTGTTTATTATTACCAAAGATTTGTCATAATTTTCGCCCTCACGAATAAACAGTGACGTATACGAAAAAATGTTTCAAACCAAAGTTGTTTATTTTTTATAAGCAACATTTTTTACTCTTAAACTTTTCTTCTATCTCTAACGGTTTATAAGATGGATCCTAATGACTCAAGACCCAATTGATGTTGCTCATTTACGAACTTACCCTCACTTATTAATTGTTTTATGTGAATAAATAAATTTAAACACTTTTATTTTTCGCTTAATCACTTTATTATATTTTCTAATGCGACATGTTTAGAATTTTACTCCAGCAATTGAATATGGAGTAATATCCGAAATATGAGAGATATAGAGTTGAAAATTTGGAGGTAGCTTCATTCTTGAAACTTATTTAAAAAGTGAATGGTTTATAACAAGCCAATGTTAATAAGTAAGAATGATTCCCGATAAAATATCCACAAAGAACATCACATCACATGAGTTTGCAAAAGTTTTCGAAAACATATTGAGACGTGCTAATTTGTTATCGAAGTTCAAGTTGATCGTTTTCAACACCCCCTGCTTAACTATTGAATTTTGAATACGTCGTTATTCATAACATACTGTATTTACTACTTTTAACTGGCACCAAACAAATGAAATGTGTATAAAGATTTTGAAAGTTTTACTATTACTGACTATTAAGTATCTAATTTGTATGGTAAAGTTGTGCCTAGCCCAGCTCCAGAGTTTTATTAGTTTTCGGAGGATCTTTGGCTCCAGAAAATCAAGTGTAAAACTTTTAAATTTTTGGACAATAGTAATAATTTTACCACCTAGTCGTTATAATTAATCAGCGATGGTGTATTATGTAAAGACTGTTCTACAATTTCACAGACTATACAATATTTATTCTCAATCATTCATCATAAATTTCAGCTATAAATCATTACAATAAACAAGCATTATAAATCAAAAAATGAGTGAGAAAGATGTATTATAATACGAAAACATATATCATTCAATACAGAATGTACAAAAATAACACGGCATTGTAATCGATACATTAACATAAAAGTGACAAATTAATTATACAAAATTACCGGTTATTAATATTTAAACCTGAAAAATGTAGAAACAAATCTGAAAAATAAATATATTGATGTATAATTATTCCAAACTGATTAAAACACTGGATGTTTAAGCCAACCATTCGAGTGTTCGTTTTTACGCCTGGTCAGTGATAAGGCAAACATCACATAACATACATACCTTAACAAAAGTCATGCAAATTTTTGCTATATGAGAAACGTCATACTACGAATGTATATATGTTCATTGGTATATAACAGGGGTGGTCAACCTGCGGCTCTTTGAAGGATTATTTGTGGCGCTCCACGAATGTAGCCGAGCTCCTTTTTCTTTTTTGTGTTATAATATTTAAAAAAATTATTATTGTTCCGTATGTGTTCCAAGATGTCTTTTAAATTATTGACAATTAATATGAAAGAATATGTGCAACGTTGTAACAAATTTGAATTGTAACTCATTTTCGTTGTAACTCATTGAAAACTGCGTAAATGAACATAAGCAGTGCATAATCGTACTCCAAACCGATTTTGAATTTGCAAACTTTCATTGCAAAGAACAGTTGCAACAATTTGAATCATTCTTGCTACGTAATTCGTAATCAGGAATCGAAATATCTTGAATTAAAAAAACTGCTTGTCGAATTATTTCAATATTCGGAACAACGTACTTATGTGAATTTTTCCACTTTAAATTTCGTGAAATCCAAACACCGATCAGTATTAATCAAACAGCATCTGAAAGAATTACTGAAAACTGCTGTCACCAATAATACACCAAATTTTAAAGAATTATCCATAGAAGTAAAATAAATGTTTTTTCAACAAATATAATTTCTGTAAAAAATATCTTTTTAATACGTTTTTTGCATACCTTAGAAATACGTATTTAATTGCGGCTCGTGAAAAATTTCAAATTTTGGAAAATGGCTCGAACTATCAAGGAGCTTGGCCGCCCCTGGTCTATAACATTTAATTAATGTAAAATAAACAAACAACCCAACCACATATGTGGTGTTGGGAGACATTTATTAGCCCCATAGCGAAAATATAGCGTGTGTGTGACCAAGTTGTTTAGTAGCCAAACTTCGGTAGTTCAGGTTTGAATTTTAGGAATGTGCTTTTTATAACCCCTCTTAATACCAAATATGATTATTGTTTCTAAAATTGTGAGCGGCCTGAACTAAGTATGTGCTCTTTTCTTTTCATGATTTTTTTTTCACTCTAAGCACAAGAAATTTATATTAAATGGTAGCACATTAATCTTTTAGCACATTATCAAAGAGACGTGAACGTAATTTAAATATTTATTAGCTTTTCTCCAAGTAAAGTTTAATAAGCCATGATTACAAAAAAAAAATGTTGGGCTAGGGAATAATGAAAACAAATTTTAGTGTTTATCGATGCAAGTACAGCTTTTGTTAATCACTGTATTTGAGTAAAATACGATCGTAAAAATCCTCTCAAACACTCTGTCTAAAAGAAGATTGATGTACAAAACTCTTATTAAATATGTTTCAAAAACTATTTAACTATCGGCGAGAAAAATGATAATTTTTATATAACATAATGTCTCCTCTAAACATAAATACGAGGAAATAATTTTGATTTTTAGCAAGGATTAGGAAAGCTATAGAAAATAATAACTGTACTATATATTTAGAAATGAAGCTTTTGATGAATTAAAGTAGTTATACCACTTTATGTTCAAAATAACTATTTAAGATTTAAGGGAGTGTATTCGCGTATGTAGACTCGTATTTTTTGTGGTTTATTTGTTTTTTATGTACAATTTTTCCAAAACTCGTTGTTTATTGAGATATGTATCAATTAAAAAAAATTCTCTTACCCTATTTCAATTTTGTAGTCTGTTGATTAGGTATTAAAAAACAGGGCAATAAGGAACTAAGGCGTTCACGGGTTTTCATTGCAGGATTCGTTCAATAGGTTATTAAGGAAGAAAAAACCGCGGAGTGCTATTAAATGAGATAGGGGTGAAAAAGTACTTTTTTTCAACTGCTTTTGCATGAAATATTTTTTATTTTAATTTTTGCAAAATATTAATCCGTTATAAAATTTAATTTTCTAAAAAAATTTTATATAGAATTTCTTGAAATTTTGCTTAGTTTACGAGATATTTGGAAAAAACCAAAAAGGGTTCTTTTTCAACACTATCTTCAATGTCCACCCTCTCAATTTTATAGCACTCCACGGTTTTTTCTTCTTTAATAACCCATTGAACGATTCCTTCGATAATAATCCCTGAACACCTTAGTTCCTTTCTATATGACATAATCAATAGACTATTGAATAAAAGGAAATGAATTTCCGAAACTTTTTTGTACAATCCAACTTTGACACCTTTATGTTATGAAACTGGAAATTACTAGGAGTTAAATACCTACAAAATTGGTCTAAATAAATTTGGGGATTATTAAAATTTCGTTATAAAGCTTCCTTTAGTTTGTAGAAAGATGCTCTCCGTTCAAATTTTTATAAGACATATTTGATGGATGTATATGACGACTATAATATTTATCCTGTGATATGAAATATTTTTCCTGTCTTTACCTACACTAAGAACAAATACTTGTTGCATGAAAATATGTTCTTAACATGGTAGCAAGTAAATATTTCGTTGGTTCAAGAAATATTTACTTATTATAAGAACATTAACAACCAAGTAAACGTATTTACTTCAATCAAGCAAATTTTTTACTGTCTATTCAAGAAACTATTGATCTAGAACGAGTCGGCTATAAATAATAATCGCATAATATCTTGATCAGCGTATCTTAGTTTGTGTATGGAGGTAATAAATTTCTTTTACTAATGGTTACTTTACTTGTTCTTTGATTAAAGCAAAGCATAAAAGATTGATATCTTATTCATTCAAATTGACATGCTATAATTATTATTATTTGAGTGATTATCATTTAGAGAAAAGAAAAATGCTTTCATATTGTTGTTGAATATTTTAACAAATTATTCTCATTATTTCGTAAAATAATGAAATTATTAAAAAGTTATCAAGTACAATTGTGATTCGAAACATTTCAATCATCTCATTATCGAATCTTACAAATCAATTATTAAAATACTCTGCGTGCATTTAAACAGATATAACGGAAAATATCATCATAGACTGTGAGCTCATAATAAAGCGAAATTTTCATGCCACTCTCTTTGTTTACCTTTTTAGTTTAAACTCTGTCAAATTTATAAAAATTAAAAATCTTGTTTTTTGGTTTTCACATTTTTCTGTTATTATTATTATTTTTTGTTTTTTGCTGCCCTGTACGTTAAAAAAGTTATTGACAATACAACTCGAGAGACAAATAGCAGAAAATTTACAAATGGAAAAAGGGCTGAAAAATGTAATGTTTCTTAATGCTTGTATTTCGAAAATGGTGAGTGATGGTGCAAATGACAAGACACAAAAAGTTTTTAGAATATACAAAATCTTTATTTCAACCGTTTTTAAATTAAATACTTGATCAGAATCATACGATAA